>NW_028278040.1:562500-566750 GCF_059751315.1 Micrasema longulum
GTTTGTTTCATTTAATATATTTATGCAATCTTCTACATTGCCGAAGAATATCTTAGTTGTTTTTCCTTTCTTTGAGCTTATGTATTTTTCGTCCCATTCTTTCGTTGAATTTATTTTAATCATTTTTTTTACATAGGATATCGGAATTTCATCATAGTTTGGTAGTGTTTTCATTTTGGTTGCTTTCTTTGCGAGGCTATCAACAAACTCGTTTTGAGTATGGCCTGCATGGGCCTTTATCCAAGTTAGGTATATTTTGTTTTCAACGTCCTTGTTCAGTTGTCCAACACGTTTTATAGCATGAACGATTTTATCGGCTGACCTCATGTCGCTAACTGCTTGGATGCTTGAAAAGCTGTCACTGTATATAACGATTCGCTTGTTAGTAAGACGTTGCAAACTCCAATTAAGTGCTTCTTTTATAGCTATGAGTTCACTCTGATATACTGAGCATTCTTTGGCTAGTTTTAGAAGTTTTTTGTAGATTACCTGCTCGTTTTTGTATACTACAAAGGCTGCTCCTACACGGCTATCTAGCTTGCTTCCATCAGTGTAAATTTGGATGTCATGCATATTATCATTCAGCACGGAGTTATTTTCAAAAATCACTACAATGGCGTTCAAGGCAGCTGGGTGATCAAGTTCACTCACATTCACTAGGGTTTGAATTATTCTGTCGGATGGGATTTCTTCGGCTTTGCCATACCTTTTTACGTTATAAATTTTTTTTCTTTCTGAGATGGCAATTTCTAATGGTTTTATACCAGCCAAAATTAGTGCTGCATCTGTAGAGATTGTGCGATAGCCCTTAGTTATCTTTATGGCCATAAATCGTTGCAGACTTTCGAATTTTTTTATGTTTTTCTTCTTGCTAGCACAATCTCCCCAGACGCTTGCTCCATATGTAAATATCGGTGTGAGTATATATTCATATAGAATTTTTATAACCTCGCTTTTAAGTCCCCACGTGGCTTTAGCTGCTCTAGCTATTTGTTTAAAGATACAAAAGATTTTATTTTTCATATAATCCACGTGAGCATTCCATAATAAATTGTCGTCAAATATTATGCCCAGGATTCTGCACTCTTTAGTTTGGTTAATAATTATGTTATCCATTTGAATAATAGGGAAGCTGTGAATTTTTTTTCGGGTTATGATCATATAATTGGTTTTTTCCGGTGCAAATGTCAGTTTTACCATTTTACCCCATGCATCGACATCATTTAGAATTTCATTAGATTTTTCTTCTACCGTTTTCATTTCGTCATCTGATATGGCTAGTAAAACGTCGTCAGCAAATGCATGATAATAAATTTCATGCTTTTCTAATATGTCTAACAATTCATTTATGATAATGTTCCAGAGCGTTGGACCCAAAACAGATCCTTGTATGCATCCTTTGGTGTTCTGTTTTATTTTTTTAATACCAAAATGTTCTACGACCGTGCACCTATCCACAAGGTAGCTTTGTATTAATGAGTAAAGGTTTTTTGGGGTATCGTTTTTTCTAAGGTTTTTAAGAATGCCAGGCCACCAGGCGTGATCAAACGCTCCCCGTATATCAAGTGAGATCATAATAACAATTTTCTTTTTGTCTCTTTGAGATACAATGTAGTCAGTGGCGTCTTTAAGCGCATCCTCGGCACTTCGTTGTGCCATGAAGCCATACTGTTTTGGAGAAATTTTGTTTTCTTTAAGCAAGTGCCAGTTAATTCTCAGACATATTATTTTTTCAAAGATTTTTCCGAAAACTGGTAAAAGACCTATCGGACGAAAAGATTTGATTTCGTCGTAGTCGTTTTTTCCCGCCTTTGGCAAGATGATTGCTGTTGCAATTTTCCAAGACTTTGGAAAGTATCCTAATTCAAGGCATCTATTGTACAGCAAAAGGAATGTCTCTGTATTGTCTTGTATTATTTCAAAGCATATATCGCCTGTCAAATTATCCATACCCGGAGCTTTTCTATTATTGAGGCAACTTGATGCGAATAAGAGTTCATTTTTTGTGATTTCGGGATCATTTTTAGATGTGTAGACGCCTTTTATGTCTTCCCTTATTTGTTTTTGTGTGAGGTTCTCATGAAGGGGATCATCATCTGGGTAAAATGTATCAATAATAAGCGTGGCAGTGTCTTTTGTGTCTGTGCACCAATTTGTACCAGATTTCAGTATAGCGTTTATTGATTGGTATTTCTTTTTGCTCAGTATGTGATTTATTCTATCCCAAATATTTTCTTTCGTTTGCCCTTCGCAGAAAGTCTTCCAGCTAGTTATTTTTGCCTCTTCTATAGTTTGGATGTATATTTCCTTTGCAGTGAGGTAGTTTACAAGCAGTGCTGATTTTCTTCTGCCATGAGAATTCGTCATTTGAATTTTGAGCTTTCTGAGTTTTATTCTGGCTTCATGAATTTCCTTACTCCACCATGGTGGTTTTTGTTTCGTATGTTGTTTTGGTTTTCGACAAACTTCCTGGCATCCATCTTGAATACACTTTGTGAGGAACTCAACGACATTATCAATATCGTCAGAATTCATGTTTGAAAATTGAGCTGTGTTAAGGTAGCCTCTGTGAATATTTTCCTTTGTTTTAGCACACAACGTTTTCCAGTCCAATTGGTTGGTGCAAAATTTTCTAGTTGATGTACTTTGAGTTTGGTATTCTGCACAGTCAGTTTTAAGGACAAATTCAATTGCATTATGATCGGATAGTTGTATAAATGATTCATTTACACTCCACCCATTGATTTTTGTAATAAGATTATTTGTGCAAAATGTCAGATCGATAATGCTCTCTGAGACTTTGTTCCATCTTATCGCTCTGAAAGTTGGTGTGGTGCCTTGGTTTAGAACACAAAGATTGTTAGAGGCAATAAAATCAGACATTATTTCTCCTCTAGAGCAATTTTTAGAAGAGCCCCACATCATATGCTTTGAATTAAAATCCCCAGCCAGTATGATTTTCTTTTGTTTAAGAGCTAAAATTTTGATGTTCAATTCATCCAGCAGTCTGTTTAAGTCGCAGTTGGGCGCTGCGTAAATTGATATAATGGCAATATCTAGCTCCGGGATAGCAACACAAATCATGTTATTAGTGAAAATTTCGTAAACAGGGACACATACGATTTTTCGGTCAAATATAAGTATTGCGGCTTTGTTCTTATTGTCAAAATCATATGTTTGACTTTGGTATATTTTAACGTTTGTGATGTCCTTAATGTGGCCTGTGTTTCCAGTATACGGTTCCTGTATTATGCCTACATCGACAGAGTTTGCTTGGCATTCCCTTATTAATTCTTCAGTTGCTGCTCTGCTTCTTTGAAGGTTGCACTGAATTGATTTTATTTGGCTGCCTTTAACATTGGTAGTCTACCCTATCACGGGCTCTCTTATCCATAATGGACCTTAATGGACATAAATTACTAGTTGCAAAGTGACCCGAATCACTATTTTTCCTGGAGACACAATTGAGACATTTGGGTTCAGTATTGTCTCTGTTCACACAGTCTTTTGTTGAGTGTTCAAGGGTACAATAGGCGCACTTTTCTTCGCCCTTGCAATATTTTGCAATGTGACCATACGTTAGACACTTGTAGCACTGAGTAAGTGGACTTTCATCAGAAACAACTACTCTTTGGTAACCAATGTTTACCTTCTCAGCATCAGTGAGTACTCGCCATGTTTGTGGACTCGTTTCACATACCACGTTTGCTAAGAGGCCATTTCGGTTCCTTTTTTTATATTTAATACAAAGGTCACCTTTTTTTATATTAAGATAACCATTTTGGTTATGGATGGACTCGTTGATGTCTTCTTCAGTGATCCCTTTAATGAGACCCTTGAAGACAACGAGCGGCTTCTTCTTGGTGCCTTCATTCACCGATAAGGTTTTCGTTTTGTCCTTTATTTCAATTTTCATTTTTTCCCGGTCTTTTGGTGAGGCACAATTAATAAGAACTTGCTGGTTGCTTATTTTTCTTACACCAACTATACCAATTCCAGACGTACGAACGTTGATGTGTCTTTTTACGAGCCCTTCCACTTCCTCACTTTTTTTGGAAGCATCGTTCGATTTCACAATCAAAGCGTAGCTGACGTTTTTGGTCACATTGGGACCTATCGGTACGTCCTTGTTACTGCCGAGTCTTTCCATAAATTTCTCCAAGGTTTTTCCGGTTTCTTCGGATTTATTTGCTTGCGTTTTTAACAGCAAAAGAGCTTCATCAAGTTTTCTACTCATATCTGGGGACTCC
>NW_028278042.1:300000-439066 GCF_059751315.1 Micrasema longulum
CCCCACCTTGAACACAATTATCCCCTCCCTCATCCTTATCGACAACCACTAATTTGTTCACTGTTTCTTTTATGTATGTTTAGTTATACAAATACCCAGAAGAAGGTAACAGTTGGTTACCGAAACTAGTTGGTAAAAATAAAGTGAGTGTATCAAAAAACAAAGTATAAGTTTTATTTCTCCAAATTTATTTATTTAACTTTTGTACATAATGTTATTTGTAAATTGGCGGGCTTATTGCCAAATGGCAATTTCTTCCAACCAACCAATAAAATATTTTTTATAATTCAAGTTACAGAACATATTCAATAGAAAAAAAAAGATTAAAAAGCTAAAAGTATATAACAATAGAAATAAACGTATTTGTTTATAAATTACCTTAAATCACTCAATGGGAAAAGGAAAAAAGAGGAAAGAGGAAAAAGGAAAGGAGGAGAGATTAAGGAAGAGAAAGGAGATGTTTTTCAAACGTGATTTAAACAGAGATAATGTAGTAACATCTTTGATGGTGGGTGGGAGATGATTCCACAGTCAAGCCGCATGGACACTATATGAGTTAGAGAAGAAAGAGGAATTGTGGATGGGTATTAAGAGAGTGCCTCGAGAATTAGAACGAAGAGGTAAACCAAGAACTGATAAGCGTTGAAATTTTTCACACAGGTATATGGGAGCGAATTTAATCTAATTAGACTTATTTAAAAAGGTTTTACACGCTTATTTATTTATATACTTTCATATAAGAATTAATAATTGAAGAATTATTTTTTCCAGAAGTACTTTGAATAAATAATGTTAGTTTATAGAGAATGCGCATCTTGAACATATACCTTTTAATATTTCACCGTTTTTGCTTGTATATGTAATTTTTAATACTATTTAAATGTTATTTGTGTTTTTTTCTTTTTATATACTCTTTTTGGCTTGTATACATAATTTCAATTTTTTCAACGTTTTTGATTAAAAAAAATAACCTGTATTGGGTGTGCGCATATTTTGTTAATTAAAAAAAATGATTTTATTTTGTACTAGTTCAGTATGTATATATACATCCATGTAATTTTTAAACTTTTTCAATTTTCTTTCCCAGATTGCATAATGTAAACATTATTTTGAATTTATTTCCATGCCTAGTATTCTGTTTATTCTGTTATTTTCAAGTATTTTTCATACCCTTTTTAATTTGTAGTATATCATAATTTTAATTTTTCTGCTTTTGTTAAATAATATTACTTATAGTTTAAAATTTAAAAACGTCTCTAAAAAAAATATTATCTGTATGTCCCTAAATGAGTTTTTTTTTAAAAAACTCCTTGGAAATATTGTATATAATTATGTATAATATGTTTTCAATATAATAAAAAAAAAAATAAAAAAAAATAAAATATATATCTTCAGGTGTACCACAGAAAGCTCACCTTGCTCCTTTGCTATTTAATCTATTCATTAATGGTCTAAAAAATGTTTTTCTTACTTCATCAATTTAGCTGTTTGCTGACGACACTAAGATTCTCAAACAGAGAGACAATCCTTCCGATTGTCCACTATTACAATCTGATTTACTGTCTTTTAGCACCTGGTGCTCATTCAACAATCTGCATCTCAACTTCAGTAGGCGCAAGGTTGAGATTTTTTGTCTGTAAAATCAAGTCATATAAGACTACTCACTGAACGATGAAATATTATCACCTGTTTCTAGTATACGAGATTTAAGTATTACACTTGACACTAAACTTTCTTTTACAATTCATATTGAAAATGTTATCAATAAATCCTTAAAACTCCTTGGATTTATTCACAGAAGCACAACTGACTTCAAAAATATCAGTACCCTTAAAGCTCTCTTCTGTTTCCTAGTTCACCCGCACCTAGAGTATTCCTCTGTTATCTGGTATCCATATAATGATTTTCACATCATTTATTTATTTATTTATTTATTAACGGACATTGTCCATGTATACAATTTATAAAGTTTAAATATTACAATAAAAGAGTAGTTTAAAACATTTAAAGAAAAAAGTAAGAAGCATTGACAAACATAAGGGACATCGAGACAAGATCTGGACTATTTATTTAGTGCTCGTTTAAATCGTTGTAGACTTGAACCAAAAAAGTCCAGATCCTGTCTTGAGTTAACAATACAACAAAGGCGGGTCATTGGAGAATTTAGGCCATAGTTTGTTCTATGCTGATCGATGAACAGTACTTCATTGTTTCTCAATCTACGAGTCGGAATATTGAATTTTACTTGTCCCAGTAATGATGGAACATCGATTATACCATTTAGTATGCCGAACATATATATGGAGTCAATATTAGTTCTACGTTTTTGTTGACTAGAAATATTTAACATTGACTCTATTTCAGCATAAGAATAATTATCTCTCTCTAGTCCGAGCATCCACGCTATTTTTCGAAGCAAGCGATGTTGGACTGATTCAATGTGATTTATGCGATTGACATAGAATGGAGACCAGACCACTGAGGCATATTCAAGAAGAGGGCGAACAGTTGAGCAATAAAGAGTTTTGATTGTACGGACATGAGTAAAATCAGAGGATATTCTGTTAAATCAAAAATATTGAATCAGTTTAACATCGATTTTGAAGAAAGATAGGCTGGAGGTTGGGCTTATCCAGAGACCAATATACGTATAATGAGTTAGAAACTACCTTAAATATATGATCTTCTCTTCAAGACTGTCGAAATAAATCCGACCTTCTAGTCCTATTAAAAACTCTCAACTCACTCTTTGATGCGCCTGAACAAGTTTAATAAACTCAATAAAATTAAATATCCCAACAAGAAACCTTACTTTTCCATACCAATAACCATAGAACTAACCATGGTTTAGATTACCCTATGCCCAGAATTCTCAGGTCTGCCAACAAACATACCAGTCTTGATTTCTTTGATAACGAGTTGTCTTCTTTCAAACGATCACTGAATCAAATTCAATTATAAACACCTCTCTCACGCTTCCACTCCCACCAAGTCTACTATATGCCATTGTGTCTTTCTACTTTCTTTTGTATTCATTTTCTATACATACATATGTCCTTAAAAATGCCCATTGGGCGTATATATAAATAAATAAATATAATATTTACTTTCTCTTCTTTGAAAGAAGAAAGGAAGGAAGACTGATTTGGGGTTACTCCGTGTGCATCCGCTAACGAAAGGAAATTTTTAAGACGGAGTCAACAAAAAAATATTCATAATATCATGTTCTTTTTTTTATTATTGCCATATATTTTTTTACTTGTGGAATTATACGGAGTGGCTTTTCACGGGCACGCCTTTTTCCTTATTTTTTTTTGCATTGTATTTACTTATAAGTATATAAAAAACTATTTTTGGCCTATAATATTGTTTTTTTTATTTTATTTTTATTTTATTTAATGCACAAAATACACAATTTTATATAGACAAAATTACGTTTTTTATGTCCCGACTTGTTAGAAAATTCCGTGTTAAGTCGGGACTCTTCGATATATAAATCAAAAATATTTATTTATATATTAAAACAATATACAGGTTATCAAAACATATGCAAAATAATCAAAACAATATACTAAATAAAAATAGAAAAATATACAAAATAAAAATAGAAAAATATAAATAGTAAAAATGTATGCATGTCGATTTATATCTAAATATTGTTACAATGGCCGTTGTTTTTGTTAAAAAAATCAAAAAAGAGATCAAAGGGTCGGGTCGTTTATTAGCTTTATTATTTAACATCGAAAATCACGAAGTTTGTGATTAAAATGTTAATTTCATATTTTGTTTTATTTCATAAATTTGACCTGTATTCTTCATCCGCCTTGACTCGGAAAAATGTCGTTTAATACGGTAAATGTATCCCTACCTTCATAAACAGGAAGAGAACACACAACGATAAGAGAATATTGAACTAACGTGGTTATCTATAAGGTAAAAACATACATAATATAATATGAATGTATAAATTATCCTTAGTGATAAAGTCAAGATAAGTAAAAAAAAAGAGTGCCTTCACCAGTAAATGACAATTTTCTTTCATTAAAAAAAGCAGGGCACAAGACGCCATATTTAATAAGGAAGTCGTTGAGGTATACTCGTATAACTCGGCCAAAAAAACTATTTGTTTTCGCTACAAAATGTACGACCAGAATCTGATACGAACATCGAATGTTGAGGATCTGAGCGTTAGATTTGTGAGCACTCTGACATTTCATGAACGCATAGAGACAATCAGTGGTAATGCATTCAAGATGTTAGGATTTGTTCTGCGTACTGCCAGGGTTTTCGAAAATACCCGCGCACTGAGAACTCTTTACAACTCCTCGGTGCGAAGTAGACTCGAGAGTGGCTCGATGATTCGGGGGCCACATGAACTGAAGTACTCTCTTATGATAGAGAAAATCCAAAAGAAGTTTCTGAGATATCTCTACATGAGAGAGTGCGGGTATTATCCTCGGCCCTACCCGACCGAGTTTCTCCAGGGTATGCTCGGCCACAACAGTTTAGAGACTAGAAGGAATGTGTATTTGACTACACATTTTTATCGATTGTTGCGCGGTATGATCGATAATTCTGAGATTATGATGAGCGTTGGTTTGTATGTTCCTGATAATTACCTAAGATAGTGCCAGCATAGATTGTTTCATATTCCGATATACAGGAGCACCCTGCCGTTGGAAAGGCTATCGCTATGCTGAACAACGTCGCTCTGGATGTTGATCTGTTCCATGTACCCGAAGGGGTTTTCGGAGTAGGATTCTCCTATTACTTTGACTATTTAAAAATAAAAAAAACATAAAAGAGGCTCTTTAGATACTTTTTAGAAAGCTGATATACTCAAAATGTGATGCAAATTTTAGTTTATTATCAATTATTATTACCCCCAAATGTTTTTTTTGTTTTACTTTATCTATTTTTCCATCGTGAATTTTTAGTTTATTGCATTACTTAATTTTTCTATCACCTACTATCATGAATTCTCCCTCGTGGTATAATGGTCAGCGCGTTTGCCTACCATGCAAGAGGTCTCGGATTCGATACCCGACATGGTCGATATGAAATATTGATTTAAAAGGGTGTTTTCACACCAGAATATATCAAAGTACCTGAAATGTAAGACTGATCATCTTACCTTCGTGTGACAAAAATGATCAAGATACGCTGCGATTGGAGAACCAATGCAGTGCCCTATGCACCATTGGGTGCGGAAAGGGAATGATGATGATGATATGAATTTACGCAATTTTTTTGTCTCATTTCGTGAAAGAAAAACAAAAAATTCCCATTATATTACACTTATACATTAATACTTTTTATATTTTTAGAAATTTGTAACAGGACGGTTCGTAATTGGCCTGTTCACCCTTCGTTGAATTCCTAACAAAATAAGGTGTTGTGGTTTGTGGTCGTTGCGGATAGTGGAATACACGGCGACAGGTGAAACATTATCTTTTTTTTATTTTTTTTTTATTTATGTATATTTTATTTATTTATTTACTATTTATTTACCTTTTTTTATTATTTATATTTATTTACTAACGGACATTGTCCATGTATACATATAAAATTGAGCGGGAATTTCATACACATTATAAAACGAAATAATACAGACTAAAATGGATACAAAGTCGTTGGAACAATAGGCATCTTTGCCCCCTCCGGCAACTACACGTGGACCGGACCATCTTCTAGGAATTTATCGAAAACATGTGTATGCACTTGTGCGACACTGCGACAGTGACTAGTGACTACCCAAAATCTACGAAAGCTACCCTTCGGATATATTTATCTGTTATGTTATCCATAGTGTTGAAACGGTGCTTTATCTGTTTAGTTTTTTATTGTTTACTCTTTCGCACGAGCACTTTACAAATTTACTATTATGCTCAACGTTTGTTTTTGTAAATTTATAAATAATTTTAAGTTGCCAGAATTTCACTCGTCCATGCACTTTGGAGCTGCAAGACGATTTGTAATCTAGCTTCAATAGGTAAAAATTATCAACTATCAAATATCCAAATTTAGTAAATGAGATCTAGAATTCCAACCATCCATGCGCTCAGTAGCTGCAAGACTTGTAATCTAACTTCTATTTTTATAAATTTGTTTTTTATAAAAAAAAAATATCACTAAGTCTCTAAACTTTATTTTAAAATAAAAAATGTAAATAGGGGCTTGATTTCTTATTGTCTATGCGCTCTGTAGCTGCAAGACGTGCTGTAATCTAGCTCCTATATATCATAATTGGAGACGAGGAACAAGAATCCCAACCGTCCATGCGCTATGTAGCTACAATACGTGTTGGGATATTTATTTATTGTGCAGCGCCCTTGAGGTGATTTTCACAAAAACGGCGCTATATAAATTATCTATATATATATACAATTTATAGGGTAACCGTGCTACATTCACTATTCCGCCTATGTTTTAACATCCACATTTCCTCAACTCTTCCATCTGTTGACTTTTGCGAAATAAAGAGCCGAAACCTCTATAAATTGGTGAGATTCATCTGACTCATGATTGGACTCAATAAAATTATGTTGATAATATTGTCGATTTAAACGAGCACAAAATAAATAGTCCAGATCTTGCCTCGATGTCCCTTATGTTTGTCAATGCTTCTTTTCTTTTTTTTTTTTTATGTTTTTAACTATTCTTTTATTGTAATATTTAAACCCTTTAAATTGTATACATGGACAATGTCCGTTAATAAATAAACAAATTATAAGTTTTGTAAAAGGCAATTTTGCCATTTATGTTAATAAAATAATCAGAATTGTAAAACTGTATGAAAAATTAGTCAGGATACGTGAAACTGTTACTTAAAGAACAGTTTAATAAACTTTTGTGAAAATGTTTTAGTAGTTACTTGTACTACGTTGCTGTTAGCATTTAAATATTAAAAATTAATTTTTAAAAATACGTTCTTGAAAAATTTTTACAAAAAAATTGAAATGTTATTAGGAGTTTATATTTATCCTTTGGATGTTAGAGACGCCCTTTTTTATTTACGTTTAAATCAAGATTGAAATGTCACTGTCTAAATATTTGAGTTGTTCCCTTTTCCCTCTTCTTTCCTTCCCATCCCCTCTCCACTCCTCGCTTCATAGTAAAGTGTAAATTTTTAGATAATTATTGTTTTAAATTTTTGTTTAAAATTATAAGATTCTGCATAATGCGGCGGCATTGGCGGCCTCCGTGGAGTAGTGGTCAAGACGCTTGACTCACGCACGGAAGGTTCCGGGTTCGATTCCCGGCGAGAACACAAAAATTTAAAAATGTGATTTTTCTCAAGCCTGGTTGTTCTGTAATGTAATTCACCACTGTAATTGGGCCTCCTGGCCTGTTGTGGTGCAAAAAAAAAAAAAACATTCTCACTATAATTACCTAGAACATACTTGTAATTTATCTCAAACTGAACAGTTTGGGTCATCATACATCATAGTTCCCTTTCCGCACCTAATGGTGCATAGGGCACTGAATAAGTACACCAGTCGCAGTGTATCTTGATCATTTTTGTTGCTTGAGGTTAAGATGATCAGTCTTACGCTTCAGATACCAGTCCACGGGCTATGAAATATTCTAGTGTAAAAACACCTTTTTAAATTTTTTATTTTTCAATAAACTGTTTGGGTTGGTAGGAAGAAATCGTCTTAAGGCAATACACCCGCCTTTTTATGTATATAATTATATTTGTATATAAAGTGTTAAATAAATAAACAAGATGTTATTAACTTAAATAAAGCATAAATAAATAAACTTTTTTAGAAACAGTTTAATTTGCGAGACAGAAACGCCCATTTCAAATTTTAATATCTCCCTAGGGAGGAAATCAAGCTTGTTTACAAACATTTGGACACACTTACAACATTGTTAATTAAATTTACGGGTTTAGGAAATATAAAAATTTAAAAAGTGTTTTTAGGCGTTGTCTGGTAGGTGAGATAATTCAGCCAGATTAATCTCATCCAACTAATTGACCCTGAAGAAGGCAAAGTATTGCCGAAACTAGTTGATTTGATTGTCAAATTATAAAAAATATTAGTGGTACGTAAAAACAGAGTGATTTTATTTTAATATATTAAATAATAATGTCCCACAGAGTAACATCAAACATCAAAAATATAGAATCTCATCCGCATCAATCAAGGTTTCAGCTCATTTTCTTCAAAAAGGTCAACAGTTAAAATGCGAATGTTTAAACATGGGTAGAATGATGAATGCTATACAGCGTGTAAAGTGGCCCCTTAAAGGGTTTTGTTAATCCTTTGAAATAAATAAAACCTTTATTAATTTATTTAAATCTTCAAGCACAAAAAATAAGTTATTTGGCGTATTTATTGCTAAATTCAATAAAAAAAATAATATGTGTGTTTCTAAAGATACATACATAAAAAAACCAAATCAATTGAAAATTAAAGCAGTTTTTTTTAAATATATAGATAATAAAGCTTGCACATATAAACTTAATAAAAGTATTTGTTACAACAGAGAGGGGAAAAAATTGATAATGAAATATGAATCTAGGCATGTACGGGGCTTATGACCTGTCATTGGCTGGTTTAAGTGACCACTTTACACTCTATGTTACATTCACAACTCTTCCATTTGTTGACTCTTGTGAAGTAAAAGAGCGTAAACCTTTATCACGTGAGTGAGATTCACCCGAATGAACCAATACACCCACTAGGCAACGCCTGAAAACAATTTGCCAGTGTTTATACTTCTTTTACCAGTTAGTTAAATCAATAATGTTTTGAGTGTGGCCAAATGTTTGCAGACCGGCTAGATTTCCTCCCTGAGGAGTTATTTGATCTAAATTTGTCGCAACAGAGAGGGAAAATATTTTTGAGAAGGGAATGTGAAGTCTTGGCATTTACAGAAGAGTAGAGGAAATGTGGATGTTTTAACATGGGCAGAATGGTTTATGTTGCACAACAATTTAAATTGGGTTGTGGTCCCGTGGCTAGTGTTGCGGACTCACGGATTAGAGGTCCGAGGTTCGAACTCTACCCTACCCCAACTTGATTTCCATTTTCTCATCGTGAGTTATTTACAAATCGTTGAAAATGGCCAACAAAATTGAAATATTTGGGTATATATTAAGATCGGCCTCATGGTGTAATGGTCAGCGCATTTGCCTACCATGCAAGAGGTCTCGGATTCGATTCCCGACATGGTTGATATGAAATATTATTTAAAAGGGTGATTTTAGACTAGAATAGTTCATAGTCTCTAGACTGGTACCTGAGGCGTAAGACTGATCACCTTACCTTCATGTTACAATGTTCAAGATACGCTGCGATTGGTGTACCAATGCAGTGCCCTATGCACCATTAGGTGCAGAAAGGGAACGATGATGATATAACAAGAACGCTAATATTTCTTTTTAAAAAAATATATAAATTGGACAAGGACAGGTCATAAGCCCTGTAACTTTCATATTAAGGCTGATTTGCCGTTTATGTTAATAAAATAATAAAATAAAATAACCTTTTCTTAAAAATATTTTCCCTGTTCGTCAAATTTAGGTCTAAATAAAACTCCCTAAGGAGGAAATCCAGCCGGTCTACAAACATTTAGACACACTCAAAACATTGTTAAATAAAGTATATTGTGTTGTGCGCATTTATTGATGTGGATGTTTAAACATAGGCAGAATGAAGAATGTTACACAGCGTGTAAAGTGGTCACTTAACCTGCCGATCGACTTCTATATTCCGTTATCAGGAACGTTCTTACTCTCTGTTGCAATAAATTCAGAAATTACAAATAGTTCAAAGACAGAAAAACCAAACGATAAAACTTCTAACATATTTTTCTATGTGACTAAATGAAGGCTAAACTAAATACGTCTATTTTATACATATGTCTACCTGAAATTCTTGCTCTAAGTGTGAATTTGGAGGTTTTCCGGGATACGATGTGCTCCGCCGAAATTTTGAAGGCGATGTCGAATTTCTATTCGGTTGAGCTGAATTGTTTCCCCGTCCTCTCGAGAAGTTGTTCCCCTGGCTCCACGTGACCCCGGACCAGGGCCGGAAGCCCCCGGAATGGCCCCGTCCCTGGGGAGCGTTGGCCCTCCGGATGCCCCCGTTCGCGGAGTCGAACAGGATTTGGTCCTCTTCTATACTGTCTTCAACACCGAATTTAAACTCTCCCATTTTACTTGAATTTACAAGCTCGCTATCATCTCATATCTGTACACAGTGCACTTATTACATGTACTAACGAAACACACGCGGAAAATGGAGATAGTTTTAATATTCCCAACGAGAAAACACAAGAAGACTCCAACTTCACATGCCCCGTACCTTACTGCGGCAAATTTTCAGCCATCTTATTTCCGTGCACACAGAGAAAATTCTACGCGGGAGAAATATGCAACCTCGTAAAAAAAACGCAGCGATTTCACGACTCATAACACTCAACAAACGTCAAATCGATCTTTTTTACACCGTGCCGCCGTACTTCGTCGTACAGCAGATTTGTTTTTCATTCTAGGTGGCAGCACCTGTACCCAGGAATCTATTTCTATCCGCAATATCATGTATGAAAACAAACACAAACACCCGTACAACGCTTCAGAACATTATCCTTTAAAATCATGTACATAAAGATCAAAATACTCTGTCAAAACGTAAGACTTCCGCCATTTTGGCTTGACGCGTCGGCGCTCTGTTGAACTTGCAGCGTACTAAAATCAGTCACGTGATTCGTAAAATACATTCAAATGCATCGAGCCAGCGCGTAGAACGGTATAAGCGCGCGCGGTGTGTCACATAATTATGAACGTACCGCTTATGAGCATAGAGTCTGATTTTGGTTGAAAATTGCGCAGTAGAAGTGCCGCTTAGAGCGCAGCGGATCGATAGTATTATAGGCATGCGTATGTATCGTTCATGGCAAAATCAACCTTCAAGTAGAGCTTTGAGAAAATGCCGACAGGGGCGCTGATGTATGAACATATGGACGACCATATGATTTTGAATAGTAACTAAATAAACATTATTGCGCTGATCAAACACCATTTTCACGCGATAAAAAAGCGACAGAGAGAAACTATTTAATAATTAACCAATTTGGCAATTTAAATAACTGAGTTTGTCAACAAACAGTGTTGAGTAAAATATATACATTTGTAAATGTGATACATAAAATTACGCATAGTACATAATAACATATTTATTTGGAAGTGAAACATGGCGAACTTCAGTGTTTTTAAAATATTTTTCAAATCGTTTATCGACTATCAAACTATGTCAAAAATAACTATTTTAATTTTACTTATCTATTATCATCGCTAAGATTTTTTGAAGTTTTGTTGTTTTCAATTACCCCGCGCATGCCGCCACTAGTTCTCTTCGGCGAGTTGTCCTGATTGGTGGATAGGTTTTCCGGAAGCCGTAAATCTACCACAACTCTCTTTCATTGGTTGATTTAAAAGAACTTGTGACGCCATTGAAAGTAGTTAATTTTTACTAATTTTGTCTAACATTTTAGAGAAACTTTGCCGTATTTCCCAATTTCCCTAGGCTTTATTAATAAATTTTGGAGAAACTTGGCTGTACAATTAAATACTCCAATAAAAATTAAATAAAAATAAAAACAACGTTCTCCGAATTTTTCTATGTCTGCATTTTAGTCGAACGCAAGCCTGGAAAATAGATAGAAAACCTATATTTGCTTCGAACCATAGAATTAAGAATAGTCCAGAAGGAGAGTGGAATCATATTTGAATACATCGGACTGTGTCCAATAATTCCCACACTTAGACACACTTTCGCCGCGCGCATACTTGAAGTCACCGAGTAATATTGCCAGATTGCGAAGAATATAACCATAACACAAATGTAAGATAAAAAAAAACAATTTGTTGATTTTTCTAAAATTTTATTGTGCACTCGGAAACATTGATTGACACAACAGAGTAGTTAAGTAAAGGGTCATTTAATAAGAGTAATTGAATTAATGAACTTTGAACTTAAAATAAAAAACAAAATTTATTTTACACAAAACGGATATTTTTATATCATGTTAAATAATATTTTATGTTAACATATTACAACAGAGATGAAGAACATTTAAGAGAAGGTAATATAAAAGGCTAGGCATCTACAGGGCTTAACACCTGTCAATGGCTGGTTTAAGTGGCCACTTTACACACTGTGTAACATTCACAATTCTGCCTATTTTTGAACATCTATATTGCTTCAATTTTTTCATCTGTTGATGTTTGTGAAGTTAAAGAGCTGAAACCTTTATTTATGCGGGTGAGATTCATCTAATTGAATTATTTCACCTACATACTAGGCAACGCCTGAAAATATTATTTTTTCAAATTCTATACTTCTTCATGTACCAGGTAATTTATCAACAATATTCTTTTAAATGTTCTTCATCTCTGTTGTAATATGTTAATATAAACAGCTCCCCAAGGAGTTGAATCCAGTCCTTGTCTACAAAAATTTGGACAAACTCAAAATATTGTTAATATTTTATGCTTTAAAGATAATGTCGGTCAAACGTCCACCACGGCGTTGTTTAATCTGAGGTTCAATTTTCATTATTAATCTTATTATATGATCAAAGTATGGTAAACATTTTTACTACCCTGGCAACACTAACGAAATTTCCACTTTGTTTCTTCGACAATCTGACAGATGGAAAAATAATTCAATTTTTAAGTAATGCATTTGTGACAAACACATTCATTTGATAATTACACATGAAATGTGATTGCATCCTGTTTCTTTAAGATCCTAGCAGTATTTCTACACTTTCAATGGACACAACACGGCATGGTTAAATTCGAATCAGGAGTTGCGTACTGAGCGACGTCTACAAAGAAACTAATGGGTCAAAACGTAAACCTACTCATTTATGAGTAGTTGAGTCGCCTTCTGTTTGATGTGCGTATGCGGTTTCTGGACTATTCTTAATTATATGCTTCTAACTTTTTTTCCACTCAACAAATTGAAGATGTTATTATTTACAAACCTTGGGGACGTAAAGTAGATTTTTTTTCAAAAAGCCGCACGTAAATCTGTTCAGACATTTTCGAGTTTCTGCTAGACAAATAACGGCGATTCATTTTTATACAAATAGATGGATAGATAAATAAGGATGAGATATATAGAAAGATAAAATATATAAATACATTTATAGATGTTTTTTATTAGTGTTTACATTGATGAAAAATAAGTAGTCTTTTTTTATTTAAATATTTCTGTAGATTATGAATTATTTTTCATTGTTAGTAAACCAAAAAAAATAATCAAGAAATAAAATTTTAAAAAAACAAACCACCACGCCGTTTCCCCGTAAATAGGCAGAGATGGTACAACTCCATGTTACTCTACCTTTGCATACAGATCTCACTTCCTCTACATTTATACATTATTTTACAGGGCTGGTTAATGAAATTTATTGATTTCAGCTTCCTAATTCGTCAGTATGTGATATTTCATAACGTCCAGTCTGTAAATAATAATTCACAATTTTTCAGTGTGGGATCTTTCATGATTTTTCAGTCTGTACCTAGTATTTCAGTCAGTGACCTTTCATTTTTCATGATTTTCAGTATGGAATATTTAATTATTTTTTAGTATGGGATCTTTCCTATGTTTTCAGAATGTGATTGTTCATGATTTTCAGAATGGGATCTTTCATGATTTTTAAGTATCGGATATTTCATGATTTTTCAATATAGGATCTCTTATGAATTTTTAGTATGGGATCTTTCATGATTTTAAATATAGGACCTAATATATGTTTTCAGTAATGGATCATTTTCCAGTGTGGGATCTTTCATGATTTTTCAGTATGGGATATTTCATGATTTTTCAGTATGTGATATTTCATGATTTTTCAATCGTTTATATTTTTTCAGTATAAGATATTTCATTATTTTTCAGTATGGGATCTTTTATATGTTTTCATGTTGGGATATATCATGATTTTTCAGTGAGTAAATTTTTAGTCATTCATATGTTTACTAAATGGGATCTTTCATTATTTTCAGTATGGAATTTTTAGTATGTGATCTTTTGTAAGTTTTCAGTATGGATCTTTCATGATTTTTCAGTATGGGATCTTTTATATGTTTTCATCTTGGGATATTTCATGATTTTTCAGTAAGTGAATTTCTAGTCATTCATATGTTTACTAAATGGGATCTTTCATTATTTTCCGTATGGAATTTTTAGTAAGTGATCTTTCGTAAGTTTTCAGTATGGGATATTTCATAGTTTTTCAGTATGTGATTATTCATATGGGATATTTCATGATGCTGTGTAGCGATGTAATAGATATATTGCGGCTATCGGAGGGTTTGAACATCAGAGTAACGATTCGCTCCCGCTTAAAGAGCCATTTAGCTCCATTGCATAGAAATGAATATTAACATATTACAACAGATATAAAGAACGTTCAAATATGGGCAGAATGGTGAATGTTACACAGTGTGTAAAAGGCCACTTAAACCAGCCAATGACAGGTCATAAGCCCAGTAGATGCTTAGACTTCTATATTACCTTCTCTAAAATGTTCTTCATCTCTGTTGTAAAATGTTAATATCAACAGCTCTCCAGGGAGTTGAATCCAGTCCTTGTCTTCAAAAATTTAAACAAACAAAAAACCATCACGCCGTTTCCCTGTACACACATACATCTTTTCATGCACCTACTTTTGACATGTCCATCTTCAAGTATTTGATGGACTTGATCGTGCCATGTCTTTCTCGGCCTTCCTCGTTTTCTGCATCCATCAACATTCGCAACGTAGATCCTTTTAGCCGTTCTTTCGTTGTCCATTCGCTCTGCATGTCCAAACCAGCGCAGCACCCCTTTCTTGGTTCTGTCGATAATGCATATCTCAGCCTTACACAGTTCACGGATCTCGACATTTGTGCACCTGTAGTACATCGTTTTTCCACACATTCGCCTGAAGGATCGCATTTTGACAGCATTTAACCTACTTTCATCATTATTTTTCCAATTCCATACTTCGCTCCCATACATTAGAATTGGCACTAGAACTCCGTTGTGAACTGCTAGTTTAGCCTCCTGCGATTAACATTTGTTTGCCAAAGTAGATTTCAGTGCACCGTTCACCCTGTTCCCGGCACTCACCCTCCTTTCAAAATGTTTTTCGGTCTTTCCATCCCAGTAAACATACTTCCCAGAAACACAAATTCTCCTACCTGATTCAGAATATCTCCGTTCACACTGATCTCACATTTAGTTATATTTTCATCCCTTTCAAAAACCATCACTTTCGATTGATAAAAATTAATGACGAAAGAATTATAAAACAGATACCATGTCAGTTATAAAAGTTACTTTATTAAATAAAAATAAATCTTCGATTCCGCAGACAATTAAGTCAGTTCCTCGGCGTTTTGTAATGCCTCTCATCTTGGTCCCGCAGAAGAGTGGCGGCCTTTTCGGGGCTGAGGTCTCGCTGGGCCTGCGCCAGGAGCTCGTAGCCGACGAAGAACTTCCTCACGCTGCTGGAGCGCAGGAGAGGGGGCAGGAAGGAAGCGTGCAGGATCCAGTGCGAACCGGAGCCTTTGCCAGGACCAGTCGGGGCGCCTGGAATCACAGAATACGTATACGAGGGTTGATAAAAAAATGCACGGAATAATTGAATTTCGAATTGAACCTTTTTTCCTATATTGTTTTGCGTTTTTTTTTCTTCTTTTTCATTAATATTAGTGTTTTTATAATTTAACCAAACTAAAACCTATTAAAACTAATATATCTATAAATAAATTCAAAGTAAATTGAAAGAAATTTTTTGAACACGTGTAAAAACTGCATTAAATTTTAATTAGTATGAATGTATTATTATTTTCTGTTTTTATTTATATATCCTACTACTACTACTACTACTACTACCATCACGCCATTTCGCCGTAGGGGTAGGCAGAGAGAATGAACCGCCACACGCGTCTATCCTGGCATACAATCCTAGCCTCTTCCACATTCATACATCTTGTCATACATGCCCTTCGGTTCTGTCTGATTTTGACATGACCAGACTTAAGATTTTGGTTTATCTGATCATGCCACGTCTTCCTTGGTCGTCCTCGTCTAACGTTGCCGTTCATTTTTGCCATATATACTTGTTTTACCATTCTCTCGTCGTCCATTCGTTCTACGTGACCAAACCATCTCAGAGACCCTTTCTTAAACTTATCAATTATGAGCTGCTTGGTTTAATATGTGCCAGCCAGGATTTGCAGACGGTACCACCTGTTTCATGTACCAATAAGTAAAACATCGTATGTTAAAAATGCTTTTTTTCGTAGGACTTTTTCAATGTACAATACAAAATTTAAAAATATAGATTACACAAACATCACTCTGTCAGATTTAAAATTTACACTAAAAATGCATTATGTAACTTAGTAGACATTATAATAATAAATATGTACATCTCCCCTCCCCTCCTTATCCTCTCTTCGAGCATTCTTGTCCTTATCCAGCCCAATTTACAGTAACTTAATGTTCTTAAAATAAATATATAAAAATTCTTTGATTATTGAGCACATGAAAATTACATTTTTATATGTATAAATTGTATGTATTTATTTGATATGTAATATATTTTCTTTACTAACTTTGTATACTATGTGGAAATCTGTTATTAGTTCTGAGTTTATACACTATATCTGTTTGTTTACTATAAATATGTATGTAGAACTGTTGATTTCCCAAATAAAATAAAATAAATGAATAAATAAATAAAGCTCTTTAATTTCACAAACATCAACATGAAAGGTTTGAAGGGAAATAGATCTTCAAATGTGGGCAGAATGGTAAATGTTACAGTGTGTAAAGTGGCCATTTAAACCAGCCAATGACAAGTCATAAGCCCTGTAGACGCCTAGACATCCATATCCCCTTCTTAAAAATGTTTTCCCTCTGTTGCAACTAATTTAGATCTGAATAACTCCCCGGGGAGGAAATCCTGCTTGTCTGCAAATATTTGGACATGCTCAAAACATTGTTGAAAAACATTTCTTTTAATCAAATTTCTAATTATTTATTTTAAATAAACAAACCGTCAACAATGATATAATAACATTTAAAAAAAACGGTTTAAAGACAGACCAGCAAAGTTTCTAAATAAGAATCGTACATAATATTATAAAAACTCTAGGAGTACAATTGGATGAACATCTCTGCTGGCGAGCTCATACTAATGAATTAAGCCGCAAAATATTTTTCAGTCTACACTCACTTAGAAGGTTGCAAAAATTCTTACCCATTAGTACTAAATGCACCCTTGTACAAGCATTACTACTACCCATTCTAGATTGCGCTGATGTTTCCATGACTGATTTAAGCTGTGAGCAACTCGATAAACTTGGATGACTTCAGAATACATGCATAAGGTACATTTTTGGTCTTAGGAAATATGACCACATTTCTGATTATCGTAGGCAACTGAAATGGCTCAAAATTAGACAGCGGAGAGACTATCACTCCCTCTCACTTCTGTTCAATGAACTTCATAGTCCTAACGCTCCTATATACCTGCGTGAAAAATTTCAACGCTTATCAGTTCATGGTTTGCCTCTTCGTTATCATTCTCAAGGCACTCTCTTAATACCCATACACAACTCCTCTTTCTTCTCTAACTCATATAGTGTCCATGCGGCTCGACTGTGGAATCATCTCCCATCCACCATCAAAGATGATACTACATTATCTCTGTTTAAATCATGTCTGAAGAAACATCTCCTTTCTCTTCCTTAATCTCTCCTCCTTTCCTTTTTCCTCTTTCCTCTTTTTTCCTTTTTCCCGTTGAGTAATAGTTTTGATTTAAGGTAATTTATAAACAAATACGTTTATTTCTATTTTTATATACTTTCAGCTTTTTAATCTTTTTTTTTCTATTGAATATGTTCTGTAACTTGAATTATAAAAATAAAAATTTTATTTTATTGGTTGGTTGGAAGAAATTGCCATTTGGCAATAAGCCCGCCAATGTACAAATAACATTATGTACAAAAAGTTAAATAAATAAAAAAAAAATTATAAAAATATTAAATTGTGTTACAACAAAAGGGTGTGTTTATGTGAATTTGTATGAGAGTAAGTGTAGATGTGTATTAGTGGGGGAGTAAGTGTTCAGATGTGTGTAAGTGTGAGCATCATTAAATAGCAAGTGGGATCGTATCGTAGCCAGAAAGAATGAGTCTTAATTTATTTTGAAATAAATTAAGGGGCATGAAAAATATATCAATAGATGAATAAAAAGCATTATAGTTTGAGCAAGAACGATAGAGGAAAGAGTGTTGTGCATAGTTAGTGCTACAGACTGGCAGATGGAATAAATGCTTATTTCTTGTCACGCGAAAGGGGACATTGAGATTAATTTTGGAGAGTAGGTTAAAAGAATCTACTCTATTATTTAATAATTTATGTAAATAGCATAACTCAGACAAAGTGCGTCTATTTTCAAGGGTAAAAAATCCATTTTGTTTGGCAGACTGGCTGTAAGTGCAAAGCGTTTTATTGTTTTTATAATCTAGGTACCGTAAAACGGGGTTAAATTGCACCATCAAGGGTAACATTGCATCAAAAAAAAAAAGTTTTTAGAGACACCTGTTGTCATTGCTACTAACAATAACTCATTGTTTCTCCAAATATTCAATGGATGTCACTTTTCACTCTTACCTAAGGTTATTTTCCATTCAATATGGTACTTTAGTACTGAGCGATTAGCGGTTTGGGTTGGTTGTGCAGTTTTTATGAATAATTTCTATGGGTAATTCTTATCACATCTTCAACAGTGTGTATCATTCTAAGGTGAGTAAAGTGGTTTCGTATGTTGAATTTTGTCATGTATTTGATAATACCAGTATTTCTTACTAAATTTACCAAAAAATATTCATATTAATATTTCCATGTCCATGTGGAATCTATTAAGATACTGAAAGAAAAAAAAGTGATGCAATGTCACCCCGCCCTAGGGCTTTTTTCAAAAAATTATAGCTTGTATATGAAACTACAAAATATACTTATAACCACAAAAAAGTAAAGGAAATATATTATATAACCATGACATTTATTGTCAAAAACACTACTCAGCTCCTCGATGAAAAAAATCATTATAGCTGAAAAGTTATTTATTTATTTATTTATTTATTTACGGACAAAGTCCATTATAAACATTACAATTAAAAGAAATTTTTACAAAGGAATAAAAAAATATAAGGAACAGAAATAAGCAGCAAAGACAGATGATAGATTTTTTAGATTAAGTAAAAAGCATAGGCTAACTATACAGATTCTTTAGCTGATTTGTAAAGAAAGACATCCTTACACCATAATAATCAAGATCTTGATGATCGTTCACCCGCCTGATCATTCTGGGCAAAGGCGACTGTGCACCATAATTGGTCCTGTAGTGACCGAGGAAAAGCATTTCATTATTTCTTAGTCTACGGGTGGGAACGTTAAAAATAATCTTTTGCAAAATTTCAGGGGCATCAATGAGACAGTTCATAATTTTATACATGCAGATTATATCTGCAATGCATCTGCGTTTTTCAAGACTTGATATGCTTAAAAACCTCTCCATATCAGAATATGAATAGTCTCCTCTTTCCAATCCCATCTTCCATGCAATTTTTCTTATAAAACGATGTTGAACTGATTCAAGGCGCTTGATATGAACAGCATAATGAGGGGACCAGATTACAGATGCATATTCAAGAATAGGGCGAACTAAAGAGCAATAAAGTGTTTTAAGTGTAAGCATACTTTGGAAATCAGACGTAGTTCTATTAATAAAGCCTAAAATTTTTAAGGATCTGTTTACTATATTATCAAAGTGTTCCAGAAAAGTTAGTTTATTATCTAGGATCACTCCAAGATCTTATTAAAAAGTGATGCAATTTAACCCCGTTTTACGGTATTTAAAAAAAAAATGGTTGAACATTTTCAATTATTTCTGTTTGTTTTGTATTGTGGGCTCCACACAACGGATGCAAACTCCAAATTACAATTAAATTACGTAAAACATAAAAATAACGAAAAAATAAACATTTATATACATACCGTGCCATCCCATACTGTAGGGGAAACTACATTTGAAAAGATTATCGTAACGACAGGTCAGTCGCTTTATAATGTCTGCAAGGGAGGAGATCCTATTCTGGTCCAAGTCAGTCAGCCGGCGAGGGGAGTGCCCTACGGGCAGGACCATAGTCTCGAAGGGCCATACGGCCCAATATGGCACGAGAACAACCCAATCGCTGTTGAAGCATACTATCCTCTCCTGCAAAAAAACATACATACTTTTTATAATTCAATTCATTTAACAACAATATTTTGAGTTTGTCCAAATTTTTGTAGACAAGGACTGGATTCAACTCCCTGGGGAGCTGCCACTTAAACCAGCCATTGACAGGTCATAAGCCCTGTAGATGCCTAGACTTCTATATTACCGTTTCTTAAATGTTCTTCATCTCTGTTGTAATATGTTAATATAAACAGCTCCCCAGGGAGTTGAATCCAGTCCTTGTCTATAAAAATTTGGACAAACTCAAAATATTGTTGATAAATTACCCGGTCCATGAAGAAGTATAGAAATTGAAAAAATAACATTTTCAGCCGTTGCCTAGTATGTAGGTGAAATAATTCAATTAGATGAATCTCACCTGCATAAATAAAGGTTTCAGCTCTTTAACTTCACAAACATCAACAGATGAAAGAATTGAAGGAATATGGACGTTCAAATATTGGCAGAATGGTGAATGTTACACAGTGTGTAAAGTGGCCACTTAAACCAGCCATTGACAGGTCATAAGCCCTGTAGATGCCTAGACTTCTATATTACCTTTTCTTAAATGTTCTTCATCTCTGTTGTAATATGTTAATATAAACAGCTCCCCAGGGAGTTGAATCCAGTCCTTGTCTTGCCTTGTCAAATTTGGACAAACTCAAAATATTGTTGATAAATTACCCGGTCCATGAAGAAGTATAGAAATTGAAAAAATAACATTTTCAGGCGTTGCCTAGTATGTAGGTGAAATAATTCAATTAGATGAATCTCACCTGCATAAATAAAGGTTTCAGCTCTTTAAATTCACAAACATCAACAGATGAAAGAATTGAAGGAATATGGACGTTCAAATATTGGCAGAATGGTGAATGTTACACAGTGTGTAAAGTGGCCACTTAAACCAGCCATTGACAGGTCATAAGCCCTGTAGATGCCTAGACTTCTATATTACCTTTTCTTAAATGTTCTTCATCTCTGTTGTAATATGTCAATTAATTTAAGACACCATAATATGGTTAAGCATATGTATACATATATATATATATATATATATATATATTTGTATCAGTAGCGAGCGGAGTCTTTAGATTGGTAAGCTACGAAAATTCTAATAAAATGTCCATAGCGGTAGTATGGCAAATAAAAGGAGTCTATTTTATATTTGATAAATAACCCATAACAAATGGCACTAGCGGCTAATAGTTTCAAGAAAAATATTTTCTAATGCAGCACAAACATTTGATTTTAAAAAATACTTTTTATAATTCAATTGATTTAAGACACCATAATATGGTTATGCATATGTATACATTTATATATATATATATATAATATATATATTTGTATCAGTAGCGAGCGGTGAGTCTTTAGATTGGGCCGAGCGACGAAAAAGTCATTTATAAAACTGGATAATTCATTAGCGTACCCGTGCATCTTTGTTTAAGTATGACTTTTATAACTTGTCTTGAAATACAACACTATTTCTTATTAAATGAGATTAAAACTAAATAATTTAAAAGTATTCCTTACCGAGTACGATAGTTCACTAAACAAAATATAAATAATTAATTGTATTTTTAAAATCAATGTGGATATTGTGAAGAAATATTTTCATACAATTTTTTTTTTTTTTTTTAATACGTAGCTAGAAAAACGCGACGTGTTTGGCCTTGATAGTTGTGACGTCAAGATTTGTGACAACGTTCTTAACCAATTTGAATGGTCAGGAACAAATAAACATGAATCGTGACGTATTAGAGGCGTGGCCAATGGAATGACCGTTTTAGCACAAATTCAAAATTACTAATTAAAAAATATTTTTTCATCATCATCATCATTCCCTTTCCGCACCTAATGGTGCAAAGGGCACTGCGTTGGTATACCAATCGCAGCGTATCGTGATAATTTTTGTTACATGAAGGCAAGATGATCAGTCTTATGCTTCAGGTACCAGTCCAGGGACTATGAAATATTCTAGTATGAAAACATGCATTTAAATAAATATTTCATATCAACCATATTGGGAATCAAACCCGAGACCTCTTGAATGGTAGGCAAACGCACTGACCATTACACCAAGACGCCGACAAAAATATTTTTTATGCTACTAATAATAAGCAAAAAAATATTTTTTTACTGGACTGTATTTCATAGACCTGTATTACTTTCAAAATGTTTTTAAAAACATGATATTTTCAAAACGAATTATTAAATAATACGTTTATGTTTTTTTTTTCTTCTTCAAATGTCTGAACATCAGAATATTCCACCTTTTGCTTGATGTTGTAACGGAGAGCGAAGTACTTGAATAAACATTTTCAGGTTGCCAACATTGGAGCGCCTTTTTCAGTTGGCAAACCTGATACGAACCTAAGTTCACTCTATACGAGGTTCTATTTGACACTTGAAAGGAGATCGCTCGCTTTCCATATTCCCTTCTCAAAAAATGTCTGTTGCAAATCAGATCTAATTAATATTTCCTTACCTTGGCAGCCAGTTCCTTCTTTACGTAGTCCTCGAGCAAGCATGATCCGTGTGCTTTCAAATAATCCAATTGACATCTGAAAAACTCAATTATTTCAATATTTTTCATAATTTAAATTCAAATTAATTTTTATTGGACCAAAATAACATTACAAATGAGACAGAATATTTGAAGCATTAAATAGGTTAATATCATTGAGACCAAGAAAGACATGGCACGATCAAGTCCAAGATGTGGCAAGAGTAGGAATAATCGACATGCGTGCGTGAGAAAATGTACGAATGTAGAGGAAGCGAGGGATGTCTGCAAAGACAAAGTGATTCAATCCAATTCAATTCATTGATTTAAAATAACACATACATTACAAACTAAAATTCAAGACGTACAGTAGTAGGAGAATCCTGCTCCGGAAAACCCCTTCGGATACATGGAACAGATCAACATCCAGAGCGATGTTGTTCAGCGTAGCGATAGCCCTTCCAACGGCAGGGTGCTCCTATATATCGGAATATGAAACAATCTATGCTGACGCTGTGTTAGGTAATTATCAGGAACATACAAACCAATGCTCATCATAATCTCAAGATTACCGATTAAACCGCGCAACAATGGATAAAAATGTGTAGTCAAATACACATTCCTTATAGTCTCTAAACTGTTGTAGTCGAGCACACCCTAGAGAGACTCGGTCGGGTAGAGCCGAGGATAATACCCGCACTCTGTCACGTAGAGATATCTCAGAGACTTCTTTTGGATTATCTCCATCATAAGAGAGTACATCAGTTCATGTGGCCCTTAAATCACCGAGCCACTCTTGAGTCTACTTCACACCGACGAATTGTAAGTACGCGGGTGATTTTGAAAACCCTGGCAGCACACAGAACGAATTCTAACATCTTTGATGCTTTACCACTGATTGCCTCTATGTGATCATGAAATGTCAGGGTGTTCACAAATCCAACGCCCAGATACTTAGCAGTCGAAGTTAGCAGCAGATTCAGGTTATTGATTTTGTAGCAAAAGAACAGAGTTTTTTGGGTCCTAGTGAAGGATATGAGCGAACACTTGAAAACATCAAACCTAAGTTAGTTTCGCCTTCCCCATTCCCAAGCTCCCTCGGTATATTCGAAAATCTTAATGTAACATCTATAAAACAACTTTATGTAAAAGCTCTGTTACTATACGCACACAAACATTATTCTCTACCTTCCATGACTTCTTTCACAAATACAAGAGTTACTAGATACTCCACCCTGATGATGCAAAAACAATTAAAAATTAAAACAACCTTCGGTCAAAGAGGATTGGCCTACTACTCGGTTAAAGTGTAAAATCTACTTCCATTATCCATAAGGACAATTAGTAAGTTCTCACAATATAACATTGCTATTAAGAAATGGATAGTGGAGGTGGGTTGCACACGGATCGATGAGTGGATCAAGCTAAATAGGTCAAATTTGTGTACTGTATATGAAATTTGGTCTACAGGTCTATATAAAATGTTTTTTATAGTTATTTTAGTTTATATTGCTTACTTAACGATAATTAGGTTTAATAGATTAATTACGTTTATTTTTATTATTATGTTGAATTTGTTTAAGGCATGTTTCACTTTTTGTAAAATGTTTCCCTCGGCACGGGACACCCCAGAGAGGGAACATGATTCTGTATAAAAAAAGGATACAAACATTGCAAAAGTATTAATAAACAAACAAACCATCACGCCGTTTCCCCGTAGGGGTAGGCAGAGAGGATACAATGCCATATCACTCTATCTTGGCATACACACATCGATTCCTCTAAATTCATACATCTTCTCATGCACGCATGCCGATTATTCCTACACTTGACACATCCATCTTCAAGTATTTGATGGACTTGATCGTGCCATGTCTTTCTCGGTCTTCCTCGTTTTCTGCATCCATCAACATTTGCATCGTAGATCCTTTTAGCCGTTCTTTCGCTGTACATTCGCTCTCCATGTCGAAACCAACGCAGCACCCCTTTCTTGATTCTGTCGATAATGCATGTCTCAGCCTTACACACTTCACGGATCTCGACATTTGTGCACCTATCATACATTGTTTTACCACACATTCGCCTGAGGGATCGCATTTCGATATTCAACCTCCTTTCATCATCATTTTTCCAATTCCATACTTCGCTCCCATACATTAGAGTTGGCACTAGAACATTGTTGTGAACTGCTAGTGAAATGAATAAAATAAATAAAATAAATAAAATAAATAAAATAAATAAAATAAATAAAATAAATAAAATAAATAAAATAAATAAAATAAATAAAATAAATAAAATAAATAAAATAAATAAAATAAATAAAATAAATAAAATAAATAAAATAAATAAAATAAATTAAATAAATTAAATAAATTAAATAAATAAAATAAATTTAATAAATAAAATAAATAAAATATATAAAACAAATACATATACTAGATATATCTGTTTGGAGAAGACCAAAGTCATCCAAAGTTGTCACCTTTAAGAAAAGTTTAAAAGAAATGTTCAACATCTCTGTTGCAATGCATAAAAGTTTTTTACGTACTTGTCTTTGATCCGCGGCTCGTTGGGTAGAAACGAAGAGGCCCATATTTGACAGTGAGGGTGCGGGTTCGAACAACCCATGCTAGCTCCCTTGTTCTCGAAGATTTGAACCCAGGTGTACCGCGCTCCTAACTCGAGCATCTGCTGGATCCATCTGTAAAAGCAGTTGAAGACGAAAATCATCATTGCTCCAGAGACATTCCTTAAAATATACAAGACATTGACTACGTGGATGTATGCTATCCAGATGCTAACTATGAATTGCTGGATAAGTTAGAACGATTGCAGAATATTTGTGTTCGTTATATCTTTGATCTTCACAAATTTGACCACATAACCGAGTATCGCACGCAACTACACTGGCTCAGCATCAGGCACAGAAGAAACATTCACATTCTATCACTTCTTCACAATATCCCACTTCGCCTGTTCATCTGAGAGAGCTCATCCAACCTCTTTCACAACACGGACTATCTCTTCGTTCTAGTGACGAGAGAACCTTTTTAATACCCCGTCATCGCTCTAATTTTCTTGCCTCTTCTTTCACAGTAGTAGCCGCTCGATTGTGGAATAATCTACCCACTAATGTTAGTGACGCCCCTTCTTTATTTACATTTAAGTCAAGATTGAAATGTCACTATCTAAATATTTTAATTGTTCCTTTATCCTTCTTCTTTCCTTCCCATCCCCTCTCCTCTCTTCATGGTATAGTGTTATTATTTTTTTTATATATATATTTATTTTTGTTAACCTTTGCTTTTAATTTTTGTATAAAATTGTAAGATTCAATATGTCTATGTATTTATAATTTTCTCAAACTGAACGGTTTGGGTAGGTAGAAAGAAATTGCCTTAAGGCAATATGCCCGCCCTTATATGTATATTTATTGTATATGTATATAAAGTGTCAAATAAAAAATATAAAAAATAAGAGCTCTATAGGAGTATGAATTCCAAGTATGGAGTTCCTACTTCACTAAAGACATCGAGCTACTGGAGAAGTCCAAACGTGTGCTATGAAAACCCCCAAATTACTCAAAAGTATGCCCTATCACTTACATGATTGGGAGAGCGATGGAAGAGAGGAGACTTGATAGAAACTTAAATTCATTGCGCTCCGTCTAATTCTGAAATAAGGAACTGCGTAAGTCTGTTGCTTCCCACGGGGCAGTCGTTCAGTACCGAATTCAAAAGTGCGCGCACGCGCAAATTGAGATCTCACAAGCTCTGTGGAAGTAGTCCTAACAAACCAATTCATGTTTCAACAATGTTTAAGTATGTCCAAATGCTTGCAAGCTGGCTGGATTTCCTCCCTAGGGAGCTATTCATATTTAAATCTATTTCAACAGAGAGGGAAAACATTATTGAGAAGGGAATATGGAAGTCTAAGCATCTAGAGGGCTTATGACCTGTCTTTGGCTTTTGTGAATATGTGATAAAGGTTTCAGCTCTTTTACTTCACAAAAGTCAACAGATGGAAGAGTTGAGGAAATGTGGATGTTCAAACATGGGCAGAATATGTGATAAATATGCGATTAAAGTTTTAAGCTCTTTTACTTCACAAAATTCAACAGATGGAAGAGTTGAGCAAATGTGGATGTTGAAACGTAGGCAGAATGGTGAATGTTACACAGTATGTAAAGTGGCCACTTAAACCAGCCAATCTATCTTAAATCAAATTTTATTAAAATTAATCTTATATAAATTCTAATAAACTGTTTTAATAACATATAATGAAAACGTAATTTTGGTCTATATACAATTTTTAATTTTTCTTTTGTGACTATTGGTGTTTACATATAATTGGTGAAAGATGTTGAGTGTTATTATTTTTTATTTTATAAATTGTATTTATATTGTGATATCTTTTACTGTCTGTGAACTGAAAATAAATAAATGACAGGTCATACGCCCTGTAAATGCCTAGACTTCCATATTCCCTTCTCAATAATATTTTTCCTCTCTGTTGCAATAAACCACTATAATTTGGCCGTGCCGTTCAGATTAAGATGATATGTGTGAGATAGGCTATTCTCCGTCGGGTATCGCGCGGCTTGTTTGTTTATTTGGAAGTTCTTGTAATAATGAACAGACTTTAGTTCATTTCAAAGCACTTAACTTGAATTGCTGTGTCCGTAGGTGCATATTTTATCTATGTAGTACCGAGTGACTGTTTTCTTAATTGAAAGAAAACATAGATAAACTAACTGTATTACAAAATAAAGCCTTTAGAATCATTTTGAAAAAAAACAGATACACGAGGGTAAAGTCGATGGTAAATGAAATGAAATTATTAACATATAAACAAAGAATATTTTACAATACAATGACATTTGTTCATAAAATTATAAACTCTGATAAAAAAACAGAATTTTGAAAAAAATTGATCGGAACCAGCATGAACACGATCACAATACTAGAGAAAAGAACAAAATTAGACTTGCATTTAGGAAAAAGGCAATGTCACAAAATTCAATTTTATTTAAAGCAATTAAAAAGTATTACGAAATGGAAAAAAATATTTATGAAGAAAAAAACATATCAAAATTTAAAATAATGGTCAAGACATATGTGATAAACAATTTATAAATTAAATATATTTGCAATGTTATTTAATAATATGTGTTCTAATGAACACACATAACAATATGTATGATATGTGTGCCCTACTTTAAGATATAATTTTTTTTAAAAAAACCTCACCGCACGCCCCTGCGTGTGATATATTAAATATGATATGTGAGAACTTACTCTTTGATTATTAAAGTTATTTCCCCAACTGACATTAAAGGAAGGGTGACATCTGAATTGGGGTGAAAACACATCACTCTAGAACAAATATAAATTAAATTAAATTAAAGAGTACAATGTAAATTCCTTAGATTCATCAATTACAAACTTAATATACCCACTGAAAATATTGATTACGATAATTTATTATGTACACTTAATATGTCAACTCTTTGTAAAAGAAGAATTATAAATGATTTATTAAATTTATATAAAATAGCAAATGGCGTATTGGACGTCCCGGAATTAACTAGTGTTATCAACTTAAAAGTACCTGTTCGAAATACTCGGCAGCTGACATTATTTTTTTAATCTCCTGGCAGTTACAATTATTTATTTATTTATTAACGGACATTGTCCATGTATACAATTTATAAGGTTTAAATATTACAATAAAAGAATAGTTTAAAACATTTTTAAAAAAAGAAAGAAGCATTGACAAACATAAGGGACATCGAGACAAGATCTGGACTATTTATTTAGTGCTCGTTTAAACCGCTGTAAACTTAAACCAAAAAAGTCCAGATGATCTTGTCTCGAGTTAACAATACGACAAAGGCGGGTCATTGGAGAATTTAGGCCATAGTTTGTTCTATGCTGATCGATGAACAGTACTTCATTGTTTCTCAATCTACGAGTCGGAATATTGAATTTTACTTGTCCCAGTAATGATGGAACATCGATTATACCATTTAGTATGCCGAACATATATATGGAGTCAATATTAGTTCTACGTTTTTGTAGACTAGAAATATTTAACATCGACTCTATTTCAGCATAAGAATAATTATCTCTCTCTAGTCCAAGCATCCACGGTATTTTTCGAAGCAAGCGATGTTGGACTTCATTCAATGTGATTTATGCGATTGACATAGAATGGAGACCAGACCACGGAGGCATATTCTAGAATTATTATTACAATTCACCAATACCTAGACTACACCGACCAGCGGCCAGCGGCTAGGTAACGAGTATGGTGAAGTTGATATATTTCGTCTGTCTTTATATAAATATAGGTTAAGTATTCAAAAGGTTATAAATTAATTTGTATAAAATTTCTTAATATTGTTCTTTATTAACTATTTTTTTTTCTCATGTATCTCTATAATAATAGTATGTAGGTGAAATAATTCAATTAGATGAATCTCACCCGCATAAATAAAGGTTTTAGCTCTTTAACTTCACAAACATCAACCGATGAAAGAATTGAAGGAATATAGATGTTCAAATATAGGCAGAATGGTGAATGTTACACAGTGTGTAAAGTGGCCACTTAAACTAGCCATTGACAGGTCATAAGCCCTGTAGATGGCTAGACTTCATTATTATCTTTTCTTAAATGTTCTTCATCTCTGTTGTAATATGTTGATTTTATTTATAATATACGGATCTCGTCATTTGTTCACCTTATGTACACAGTTTGATGACACAGAGATTGCATTTCGACAGCACAAACCTGCATGTGCCTTTAGCGGGGGCCATTTTGAAGAGGGGATCCTCAGTCTTTGGAGGATCAGGAACGTCTTCCAGAAGAGCCGGAAAGTCATTTTGAAAGACAAAAGTAGACGTATACACTGGGTTGATCTGGAAATGAACAATACATTTGTTCCTATTACAATGACCCTTTGAATAGTGAGTTAATTATTTTAATCAGCATTCGATTAATAAATTAATTTCTCAATTTTTCTTAATAAATATTTCACTCATCATTCCCTTTCCGCACCTAATGGTGCATAGGGCGCTGCATTGGTACACCAATTGCACCGTATCTTGATCATTTTTGTCAGGTAAGATGCTCAGTCTTACGCTTCTTACGCTTAAAATAAACCAAAGTAGGGAAGAAAATGCCGAACACTCCTCTAGTGAAACAGAAGGCCTGTTGACTACTCCCAACAGGCCGGCTTCTCCTGAAGAGTTTTGAGTGGTTTCCTCTCCACATAAGCAAATGCTGAGAAGTTCCTGATTGGCCCACATTAGTATATCCCTCCTGATCCCAAGAGTTTAGATAAATTTAAAGAAATTTAATTGCAGAAAAATCCTTTTTTGAAATATAAACCTTGTATATTATAAGCAAGGTATATAATAAAGCAACTCCTATATAAAAAAAAAAAAATTAAAAAAGTCTTACGCTTCAGGTACGTCCAGGGACTATGAAATATTCTAGAGTAGAAACACCCATTTAAATGCCGGGAGTTGAACCCGAGAAATCGGCATGGTAGGCAAACGCGCTGACCATTACAGCACGAGGCCGACAAGACACATTTTATTACTATAAGGGCCTTACTTATAAATCGGGTATAAATTTAAGCTTGGGAATAGTGGTAGAATAATGATGGTATAGCAAAAAGTATTACTTATTACTTATTTTAAAAATTTAAGGTTTTAGATATAAAATTGCTATATAAAAAGAATAATTTGCTTCAAATACATAAAGATAAAATAAATAGTATTATTTCTAGGTCTCAAAACGTACGTACGCGTCCTAGAACAGGTGGTAACACTTAATTCCTAAATTAAAACCAACTACCGCACAACATCATTATACTTACAGAGGAATATTTTTCTTTTATGAAATGAACAAAGATAGTAAAAGGTACAGCCAGGAATACAATATATTTAAGAAAGAAGAAAAAAAATACATCTATAATTCTTCTTTATGTAACACTGATTGAAAACATCGTTAATATCTTTTTTGTAATTTATATATGTTATTTAAAAAATATTATTGATTAAAATAAGATAATCTATTGTAAGACGTCACTCCCCATTATGTACACAAGAATTATTTATTTCTTTTACGTAATGGGAAACGTTAATGTAAATATATGTATTTGATTATTGTAAAAAATTGTATTTAGTTGTAAAATTGTCAACAATATTTTAAGTTTGTCCAAATTTTTGTAGACAAGGACTGGATTCAACTCCCTGGGGAGCTGTTTACATTAACACATTACAACAGAGATGAAGAACATTTAAGAAAAGGTAATATAGAAGTCTAGGCATCTACAGGGCTTATGACCTGTCAATGGCTGGTTTAAGTGGCCACTTTACACACTGTGTAACATTCACCATTCTGCCTATATTTGAACATCTATATTCCTTCAATTCTTTCATCTGTTGATGTTTGTGAAGTTAAAGAGCTGAAACCTTTATTTATGCGGGTGAGATTTATCCAATTGAATTATTTCACCTACATACTAGGCAACGCCTGAAAATGTCATTTTTTCAATTTCTATACTTCTTCATGGACCAGGTAATTTATCAACAATATTTTGAGTTTGTCCAAATTTTTGTAGACAAGGACTGGATTCAACTCCCTGACAGTTTTTTCTATGTTCTCGCTTACACTGACAGTAGTCTCGATTTGACTTTGACGTTTGTTTGTGTTATAAAAGTTACTGCGAATGCGCATATATCAGTGTTGACTGTTTTAAAAAATTTAGCATGAAATAACCTGTGAATTGTTACACAAACAAACAAACAAACCATCACGCCGTTTCTCCATAGGGGTAGGCAGAGAGGATAGAACGCAATAACACTCTATCTTGGCATACAGACCTCGCTTCCTCTACATGCATACATCTTCTCATGCACGCACGCCGATTATTCCTACTTTTGACATGTCCATCTTCAAGTATTTGATGGACTTGATCGTGCCATGTCTTTCTCGGTCTTCCTAGTTTTCTGCATCCATCATCGTAGATCCTTTTAGCCGTTCTTTCGCAGTCTATTCGCTCTACATGTCCAAACCAACGCAGCGCCCCTTTCTTGATTCTGTCAATAATGCGTGTCTCAGCCTTACACACATCACGGATCTCGACATTTGTGCACCTATCATACATCGTTTTACCACACATTCGCCTGAGGGATCGCATTTCGACAGCATTCAACCTACTTTCATCATCATTTTTCCAATTTCATACTTTGCTCCCATACATTAGAGTTGGCACTAGAACTCCGTTGTGAACTGCTAGTTTAGCCTCCTGCGATAAACATTTGTTTGCCAAAGTAGATTTTAGTGCACCGTTTACCCTGTTCCCGGCACTCACCCTCCTTTCCATCCCTAGTTAACATACTTCTCAGATACACAAATTCTTCAAGCTTCTAGATTTCTTATTGTCTATGCGCTCTGTAGCTGCAAGACGTGCTGTAATCTAGCTCCTGTATATCATAATTGGAGACGAGGAACAAGAATCCCAACCGTCCATGCGCTCTGTAGCTGCAAGACGTGGTGGGATATTTATTTATTGTACAGCGCCCTTGAGGTGATTTTTACAAAAACGGCGCTATAAAAATTATCCATATATATATGCCGACTGAATTCGCTCGTTCTACCAGAGGAAGATTTTTCAAAGCCAATCGCCATTGCATATTGTCTCTATAGAAAATTATAATAAATGCTTACAAACATACCACTTTCTCAACTTCAATTGCAGATAAATAAACATTCGTATTTTTTTACAATGTTGACACTGTGGATAAAGAAGAAAAAACTTTAAACGTTAACTTAAAACAAAAGCTGTCAGTTTTATGTTTGAATGTGGAGTTTATAAATTATTGCAATGCGGTAGGTACTGCCAGGCTGCTCGGGTTCCTACTTCTCAAGGTAAACCAAAATATACAAACCGCAGTAAACCAACACCATTAATTTGTCATTAGGGTTGGAAAATATTTCTTCATAGCAACAAACCCGCCAACTGTACCTTAAAATAAAAAATATTTAATGTCTGTAATTAAATACCTCTCCATTGCCTCGCGTAGCTCCCGGAAGAAGAGGGTTCATCGTATTCGACTCCGAACCGGGAGACTCATCCTCTACTGCCTCCATCTGTCCAGTCCAGGGCCGTAATGCTCTGTGAGGACACACGAGGATCCACTCATCTTTAAGTGGGTTGTATCTATTGTGCTGATGCTCTGAAAAAATATATTATTTTATTTATTCATACTTTTATATTGTTTGTATTCTTCTTTTTATACAAAATAATGTTCCCTCACTGTGTCCCGTGCCGAGGGAAACATTTTACAAAATGTGAAACATGCCTAAGATTAGCTATTTAACAAAGTTAACATAATAATAACAATAAAAAAAACGTAATTAATCCAATTAACCTAATTATCATTAACACAATAAACAATATGAACTAAAATAATCATAAAAAACATAACCAAATTTATATAGACCAATAGAACAAATTTCATAAACAGTACACATATTTTACCTATTTGGCTTGATCCACTCATCGATCCGTGCGCAACCCACCTCCACTATCCATTTCTTAATAGCAATTTTATATTGTGAGAACTTACTAATTGTCCTTATGGATAATGGAAGTAGATTGTACACTTTAACCGAGTAGTAGGTCAATCTAAATATTTGTCTAATTATTATACTCCACAATAACAACCCCGAATTCGCAAATCACCTTATTTATATATTATATATACGGCCTAAGCCAATTACAACAGTTACATGAAGAAACATAAATGCAAGAAACTGAACAAAAAGAACATAAAACTATTTATCAAAGACAAACAAGGGCAAAACAATGATTGTATACAATATATACAAAAAAACGAAAGACCTAAGACTTCGAGCTAAACCACGCCAATCCAACTTCATCCCACACTGTTTAGTCGCGAAGAGATCTACGAAAAGCCGGAAGATCTATCCCAAAGTATTCCAAGTCGTGTGATGAATTGACTAATCTACACATTCTGGACATTGGGGCATAAAAACCAAAGTTGCTCTTAGAAGATTTTATAAATAGCAGATTTTGACTTCTGGTGACACGGTTGGGAACATGAAAAGAAATTGATTGCAACAGAGATGGGACATGACTTAAAGCATTAAGTATTTTGAAAATGCATATAAGGTCCATCTCAGTTCTACGTCTCTCCAATGAAGACAGATTAAGAGATTGCTCTATTTCAAAATAGGAATAATTACCCCTTTGTAATCTGAGCAACCATGCCACTTTTCTTAGAAAACGGTGTTGGACAGACTCGATATGGTCAATATGAGTCCCGTAGAATGGAGACCAAATAGGAGAAGGGTATTCTAGATGGGGTGGAACTAGTGAGCAATAAAGAGTTTTGATGGTATTAATATTTTTGAAGTCCGCCGTCACTCTATTGATAAAACCGAGAAGTTTGAAGTTTTTTATCAATTAGAAAGTTTAGTGCTTTGGGCAATTGGATAGAAAAAATGTTTTTACACGTGGTAAAAATTAGAGCATTTATTTTTACATCCCAATTCTCTCCAAAATAAATGAAAAAAACAATAAAAATGAACTACTTTGAAACGTCTAAAAATAAATACATCTAAGACTAAATATATATTTGCAGGAAAGTCACAAATAAACTATGTACAACAGGCAATTGACGTTAGGTCACACCACATAGACAATGTCAATTCCTTTAAATATTTAGGTACTGAAATGACTAATGATAAACAGATGTTATTATGGCTTGTTTAAACATCTGGGATCCAAATTGCTCACTAGAAAAACTAAGACCATTATTTACAAAACTCTTCTCAGATCGGTCATTGCATATGGTGCCGTATGCTGGGTTATGACCAAAAGAGATGAAAATACATATTTTTAAAATTAAATTGAAAACATATTATACATAATTTTATATAATATTCCCAAGGAGTTTTTTAAAAAAACTCATTTAGCGACATGCAGATAACAATATTTATTTACAGACGTTTTTATATTTTAAACTATAACATTATTTACAAAGGCAGAATAAAAATTATGATTCACTACAAATTAAAAGGGTATGAAAAATATTTTAAAATGACAAAATAAACATATTACTAGGTAGGGAAATAAATTCAAAATGATGTATACATTATACGATCTGGGAAAGAAAAATTAAAATAGTTTAAAAATTACAAGTATGTATATATACAAACTGAACAAGTACGAGAGTGCAAATGTTAAAAATTACAAGAATAAAAAAAGTTTTTTTTTTAAATAACAAAATATGCCCAATACAGGTTAAAAAAATATCAAAAACGTATTAAAATTACATATACATAATACTAGTATTTGAAAGAAAGATATTAAGGAAGATATTTGGTGCTGTCAACCAAAACGGAATGTGGAGGAGACGGTTTAATCATGAATTAGAGGCACTGTATGGCGAACCCAACATCGCACAATTCATCAAAATAAGAAGATTACAATGGTCGGGCCATGTGCGCAGAATGAATGATAACCACACCCCAAAAAATATTCTTTATACCACTCCGGAAGGCAAATGAAGCAGAGGCAGACCAAAATTAAGATGGCTGGATAATGTGGAAAGTGACATTAGAGCGATTGGCCCGACGAACTGGAGAAGAGTCGCAGGGTGAGGGAGGAATGGGGACAGATTCTGGAAGAGGCCAGGGCCTACAACGGGCTGTAGCGCCACTGATTATGATGACTTTGAAACGTCACACGTCCTTGTGAACAATAACTAATCAATTATAGTGTTGTAGTGATAGATTTCCGGTTTCCAGGCTCCAATTTCAAAACTCAAAAACTTTTAAAAAATCATAGCGATGATACACAATGTTTCATAAAATTTAAACAAAAAAATTACTGTCACAACAATTTAATGAAACACCGAATGTCTTAAACGAGTAGAAGAATTCATTTATCCGGAAAGCATGTTTTCGAGAGATGGAAGAGTAGAAAAAGGTGTTGAAAGGAGAGTGAAAGCGGGCAACAAAATGAACGGAGCACTAAGCACAGTAATTGCTTATAAAAATATGTCAATTGAAGCTAAACTGGCAGTGTACATGGGAGTTTTAGTTCCAACAAGTTTTAGTTAGTATGGAATAAAAAACATGGAACTGGCAGAGGAAGGATGAAAGCGGAGTGAATACTGTCAAAATGCGATCTCTTAGACGAATGTGTGGGAAATCAATGTATGACAGGGTTACAAATGATGAAATCAGGCAAGAGTGTAAATCTGAATCAGGTTTAATGAAGAACGAATGGACGACGAAAGAATGGTAAAAATATGGCAAAAATTACAGTAAAGTGAGACGAGAACGGCCGAGGAAGACGCAGCATGATCAGATAAACAAAAATCTTAAGTCTGGTCATGTCAAAAGCAGAATGTGGAAGAAGCTAGGAATATATGCCAAGATAGACGTGTGTGGCGGTCCATTCTCTCTGCCTACCCCTACGGCGAAATGGCGTGATGGTAGTAGAGTAGTAGTAATAAAAAATACGTCATTGATGAAATACTACTTCATTTTGTATATTTTTTCAATGTTTAAATACGACTATTCAATAAAAAATAAATAAAAACTATACTTTAATGTTTAAACGCTTACCTGTCGGGTTGAATACTGCCATTGTAGCTAACAATGTGTCTCTAACAAGACAGACGCGCTATTTGCCGCAGAACACTGACGCGAACTGAATGATACTGAAGTAAGAACTTGATAATATTACATTTATATCGGCCGATGGTCGATATAATATTTTGCTTTGATAATCGCGGCAATGGAAAAACACGTCAACCGGGTCGCGACAGAGATGACAGAAAGATAAACTCTGTGTGTGATAATGTCGTCATTATTAAATATTACATAAAAATGGGGCAACCTTGAAACCGATAAAATGGATATTATTGGATAATATTCATTACATATTTTTTATTAATAAAAAGCAATCAAGGAGCTAGGCACTCGATTGTTTGTTTACTGACAGCTGACAGTTCGCGCGATGTTTTCTTCTTCTTTTTCGTTTTTTATGGCCTTTTTACCTCCCAACTGGGGTGTTCTAGCCAGTGTCGAGTTTTCGTTTTATTATGTTTTTTGTTTAGATTTTTACATTTGTTTTAATAATATATACAAGTTAGTAAATCAATGCTTGATATTTTGAAAACTTTACGCATTATTTAACATATTTATAATATAACACCATTCATTACTCGATATTTATGTAGAATTTTAAAAACTTGTTTATTGAATACGGACAGGAGAGTTCGAATATAATAAAAAACGGGAAAGTTAATATCTCAGAGATCGGTTAGAGAATAAAGTTAACAGTCATTTATGAAGCATCCAAAAAACACATTTTTTATGTTTTCCTCCTCAAACTGACATTTGCACATGGCAGAGTCCCGGACATTGAATTTGAACAGGTAAGAACCATTGCAGCGGTGCTCAATGCACATTCTGCATAATACGGAGGATGTCATAAACTTATTTCGCGTTCACGTATTAAAATGTGTGTAGACCAGTCGCGTGCACAGAGTTTTCAACTAGGGTAGGCAGTAAAAAAAAAGTACGTTTTATACAGTATAAGTACCTAATCAATCTTACCAAACGGTTTACTTCACTAGTCACATTAGTTTGAATCACAATGCTGTAGGTAGTTTATATTGAAATTATCTAAGCTACATCAAATATCCAAATAAATGCTAAATTTATATGATATATTTTTATTTTTTGATATAATATATTGCTACGAAATCCATCTTTAAAATATTTTTATATTTTCATATTACAACAGAGATGAAGAACATTTAAGAGAAGGCAATATCGAACTCTAGGCATCTACAGGGCTTATGACTTGTCAATGGCTGGTTTAAGTGGCCACTTTACACACTGTGTAACATTAACCATTCTGCCTATATTTGAACATCTATATTCCTTCAATTCTTTCATCTGTTGATGTTTGTGAAGTTACCCGGTCCATGAAGAAGTATAGAAATTGAAAAAATAATATTTTCACGCGTTGCGTTGTTTATTTTTTTTAGATGAATCTCACCCGCATAAATAAAGGTTTCAGCTCTTTAACTTCACAAACATCAACAGATGAAAGAATTGAAGGAATATGTATGTTCAAATATAGGCAGAATGGTGAATGTTACACAGTGTGTAAAGTGGCCACTTAAACCAACCATTGACAGGTCATAAGCCCTGTAGATGCCTAGACTTCCATATTGCATATCAAAAATATTAGTAAATAAAAATAGTTACTAATATTTTTGATATTTTTTTTTGCTATTATTTTAATGAAATTCTAGTAGGGTAGGCACTGCTTTTGTGCCTTTATGGAACGCACGCCACTGGTATAGACTGTGTAGCAAATGCAAAAAACAGATAACAATTATAACTTAAGGTTTAGTTTTGTTTTTGGTTGATAAATTCAGAGGACGTTTATTAAAAAAAAAAAATATTTATTAAACTAAGACAATTTTCTTTTGTAAAGTATAATCATCACTAGGATGTTTTTTACTATAATTTTTTTAAACTTACTCAGCCCGTAACGTCACTAGCTGTCCTGACATTTGAAAAGTGAACTCAGCACGTTTAAAGATACGCTTAACCCAACTTCACGGGAAATATATTAAAAAAATGTTTTCAGCAACAACTGTTTGCTAAAGTTTTGTACGTTTTGAATAGTTCATTTTAGGTAATTTTTTCATGCATTTTCACGAAACTTTTCACTGCAATTAAATGCTTTTATTTTTACCGCGTGTAAAAAAGCATTTTAATATCCGATTTCTACCTTATTAACGTAATTTTTACAACTTGACAGTTTCCAACTTTACACTTTACAGTTTTTCGTTCATATTAGTTATTTTCCACATTCGCTCTTAAAGAGAGCATGCGGACATTATCAGACACTTCTAGGATACCCTATCGTCAAACAGAACTTTCACCTACTCCTTCGTCAATCCCACGTCCGCTGAATTAATTCTGCCAAATACAACCGAAAGATCGTCATCGACAACTTTCCAGAAAGACAAAGGACTGTGAGTGTTGAAAAAAACAACTTGGTTAAAGGCTCTCCTGAGGCATCCGCAGCACGTATCCAAGCCAGGGTCACCCCACACCTTGAAATGTTTGTTAGAAGAGGCTGCAGCGACCGTTCTTAGACTTAAATGAAAAAGTTACTGTCCTAAAATAATCGGCGCATTACGGTGCTATGTAGTCACTACACATGCAAAAATGAAAGATTTTAAATTGTAAACGTGTAATATTCATCGGCAATTGCTTCAATTATTTATAGTTGCAGTCAAAAGTGATAATACTTTTGATCTAATTGCTAAAAACGTGTAAAACACATTAACTCATGCTCTCAGTGCGCGTAACAGAACCGCTCCAAATGAAAGTCAGGCAGCTACTAACGCAGCTAACGGGCGTGTGAGAGAAGTACAAGAAATTTTGCTGTTCACGCGTGTGACGCGTAAAAATTGTCTCTCTCGCTATCAAATATACCCGTACTATCGAAAGTGAGACGTAAAAGTGTGTGAGACAATTAAATATTAGGATTACTCTTTTACTACGAACGCTGCATGCGAAACCTTGTTAAACTTTTAATTGTATTGGTGATATTTTATATTTTTGATAAAACGCTTTTTATGTTCCCAATAAGCATTAATTATTTAATAAAAAAATCATTTTTACCGATACGTAAATGTATAACTGAGGAATACCGAAAAACTCAAACCAACATTCATTACATTTATAGAGATATTAAAGTTATTAAATGCAATATGTACTAGCTACATATCACCGGGAAGGGAGAGTTAAGTAGTGATTATATTATATTAAAACGATCGTAGTATGTTTTCGAACGGGTCTCCATAGAAATTAGAAATGTCAGTTTGACATTTGACGTCTAGTGAGCGAATCTTTCAACTTTAGACATAATATAAGTAAAATAAATATTGATTAATATTCCGTTATCATACAAGACTAATTTAATTTTAATACGTTGTATTGAAACCCATTATAGAAATTAAAATACTGATGCTTTTTATTGCTGTACCGTTCGTCTTTGTGAAGTTTGTAGACTGAATTCGGTAAGTAGCTAACGTAGTTTTTATTTAATTTTAACCATTGACATATAATACATAAACCATAGAATTAAGAACAGCGTTGCCAAGGCTAATTTTCCAAATTCCCCAAAAATCTAGATCGAATTACCCAAATGGGGAGAAAACAATAATCTGATTACACATAATTATCCCAAGAAAGAAAAAACAGTTTTGATAAAATATGTATATTAACATTTTACAACAGAGATGAAGAACATTTGAGAGAAGGTAATATAGAAGTCTAGGCATCTACAGGGCTTATGACCTGTCAATGGCTGGTTTAAGTGGCCACTTTACACACTGTGTAACATTCACCATTCTGCCTATATTTGAACACCTATATTTCTTCAATTCTTTCATCTGTTGATGTTTGTGAAGTTAAAGAGCTGAAACCTTTATTTATGCGGGTGAGATTCATATAATTGAATTATTTCACCTACATACTAGACTAGGCAACGCCTGAAAATATTATTTTTTCAATTTCTATACTTCTTCATGGACCAGGTATAAACAGCTCCCCAGGGAGTTGAATCCAGTCCTTGTCTACAAAAATTTGGACAAACTCAAAATATTGTTGATAAATTAATTATTAAGTTGATATTGTGTTGCTATTAAATAATATCGATTTCATTCATAATAATATTAATGTTTTAATCACTTACCATCAAACTATCGATATGTTAGCTAAAGATAAATTAATTAATAGTAAACTGTTAAAATCCCCTCATTTTCCCCGCATAATAAATATGTGTTTATGTTTTTCCTTTTTTAAAAAAAATGTTATTACTATTTTATTTTATTTTTCCATCTGAGTATGTTTTTCATTCTTTATTTCCATTCTTAATTCTTAATTGCTCTTACAAATTTTCTTCATTTTTAATATTATTTCCATTTGTAAATACTCACTACAAACTACAAACCTTAAAATATATTTTTTTTCACTTAAATTTAAATTTTCAAACAACTTTCATTTATGTTTTCTTTTTCCTTCTCTTTTTATACTTTCATAATTAACATTAGATTTAATTGCTTTTTAATATGGAAACTTCACTGGTCCAATAAGTCCAATTGTGTAAAATATTAAACTTTGTAACTGTACTGTATGTTTCCTGAATAAAAGAAAATAAAATAAAAAATAAAAAATAATAAAATCTACAGTCTGTATTGAATGCCGCAGCGAGACTTATTTTTGGAATCTCTAAGTTCAGTCATATCACTCCACTGCTTTGGGAATTGCACTGGCTACGTTTTCCACAGAGGGTGGAATACAAACTCTGTTGGCTTATGTACATTAAATTATTTTTCAATTTGTAATATGTTAATGTTAACAGCTCCCCAGGGAGTAGATTCCAGTCCTTGTCTACAAAAATTTGGACAAACCTTAAATATTATTGTAAAATGTTTCCTTCGTCACGGGACAACCCAGTGAGGGAACATTATTCTGTATAAAAAAAGAATACAAACATTGTAAAAGTATAAATAAATAGTCCCTGGACTGGTACTTGAAGCGTAAGACTGATCATCTCACCTTCGTGTAACAAAAATGATCAAGATACGCTGCGATCGATGTACCAATGCAGTGCCCTATGCACCATTCGGTGCGGAAAGGGAATGATGATAATGATGATTTACTGTAAAGTTCCTTATTCTAGGCGGCCCGGAGAAGGTCAGTTCAGCCCGGTGAGATTTCAGCGTCCACGCTGTCTTCCAAGGAGCATGCCCGGGAACCGGAGACGGAGACGAGGGTGGCCGAGCGCCAGCAGCTAGTCAGCGAAGAAGATGACCTTGGTGGAGGAGCATCACTGTCTCCTGCCCTTTCGTCCAGCATCAACTCCACAAGAGCGGTTCAACCCCTCACTCATAATACAACCAGGTAGCAAAGCAAGAGTGATTGATTTTTATTACGACACGGCCATTCGACTAAAACTAATATTAAAATGATCCAGAGTCTACAGTATTCTATAGTTAAGCGAATTGTACCTGCAGAGATTTACGAACAAAGAAGTAATAATTATCTCCTGTACAAAACAATCAAAACTCTGCCTGTTCGAGGACTACTGTGGCTTTGCATCATTTTGGAACAATTTAATAGTAATGCATTTAAGTTTCCTCTCAAACATAACCATAATACACGCTTCACGTCCAATGATGGCTTGGTAGTACCAAAAGAATGTATAAATATGGAAATAGAACTCTCAACTATTTGGTACCTAGAATTTTTAATTTATTACCAAAAGAACTTAAATTTAACTCACACTGTAACAAGAGCAAAATAAGAGAGTGGCTACTCGATCAAGAGTTTATATATGAATAGTTGCTTAGGTGTAAATATTTTAATTTTTCATATATTTTCTTGTTTTTTAAAAATAAATTTATATATTATTATTTGTATAAACATGTTTATTCTGATCTTTCCGGCTGTTAATTTTTATCTGTTATTCATTGTTTTTATAAATGTAAATAATATTATTAAGTCAGTATAAATATAATCTTCACCAACAAGCTACAAAAAGTGGCTTGGTGGGATTTTAGTTTTAGTAAAAATATAAAAAGGTGAAATTTTTTTTAAATTGTAAAAATGTATAATTATGCTATTAAATAAAATAAAAAAAAGACAAAACCGAATAAATTTAATTTTGGAGAAATAAAACTTATACTTTGTTTTTTGATACACTCACTTTATTTTTACTAACTAGTTTCGGTAACCAACTGTTACCTTCTTCGGGGTATTTGTATAACTAAACATACATAAAAGAAACAGTGAACAAATTAGTAGGTGTCGATAAGGATGATGGAGGGGGTTATTGTGTTTAAGGTGGGGGAAGGGAAGCGAAGGGGGTAATTGACGTTGGTTACCGAAACTAGTTGGTAAAAATAAAGTGAGTGTATCAAAAAACAAAGTATAAGTTTTATTTCTCCAAATTTAATTTAAAATGATACACAAAGTTATTGCAGAAAATATTAAAATAACCGAATAAATTTGTTCGTTATTAGCATTACTCGTTATACCAGAGGAAGGTATTTTTTAATCCAATCGCCATTGCATATTGAACAACAACGAACCATCACGCCGTTTCCCCGTCGGGGTACTGGTGGTTTAATTTAAGCTGTTAAAAGCATTTAAAATCTACAGGATGTTGATTAAACGAATGTTGTATTAAATTTTAACAAAATGTGCCATATTTTTTAAAAATTCGGCGTTGGATTAGAGTGTTGTGTATATGAAAAAAAATGAAGTGATTTAAGAAAATGTAATATTAATTTACTAAAATACTTTGTTTCATTGTTTTATATTTTTCAAATCATTTTTTTGTATTATGCATTTTACTAATTATAGTCCTTCCAAGAACAAGGGGCAATTTAAATTTGAAAAAAAAAAAATTTTTTTATGGTCAATTTTTCTAGAACTACAATGCGAAATTGTGTAGATTGTTTTGAGTATGAAAATAACAAGATTTATTAACATATTACAACAGAGATGAAGAACATTTAAGAGAAGGTAATTTAGAAGTCTAGGCATCTACAGGGCTTATGACCTGTCAATGGCTGGTTTAAGTGGCCACTTTACACACTGTGTAACATTCACCATTCTGCCTATATTTGAACATCTATATTCCTTCAATTCTTTAACTTCACAAACATCAACAGATGTTCTCGTTTTTTGCATCCATCAACATTCACACTGTAGATCCTTTTAGCCGTTCTTTCGCTGTCCATTCGCTCTACATGTCGAAACCAACGCAGCACCCCTTTCTAGATTCTGCCGATAACGCATGTCTCAGCCTTACACAGCTCACGGAACTCGACATTTGTGCACCTATCATACATCATTTTACCACACATTTGCCTGAGGGATCGCATTTCAACAGCATTTAACCTACTTTCATCATCATTTTTCTAATTCCATACTTCGCTTCCATATATTAGAGTGTGCACTGAACTCCATTGTGAACTGATTGTTTAGCCTCCTGCGATAAACTTTTGTTTGCCAAAGTAGATTTCAGTGCACCTCACCCTCCTTTCCATCCCTAGTAAACACACTTTCCAGGTACACAATTCTTCTACCTGATTCAGAATATCTCCGTTCACACAGATCTCACATTTAGTTATATTTTCATCCCTTTCAAAAACCATCACTTTCGATTTATCAACGTTCATAAGCAAATAGCTTTTCTTGCATACCTCGTAGACTTTTATTACCAAGAATTGCAGGTCTTCTTTGCTGATTGCATATTGACACTTGAAAATTATAATAAATGCTTACAAACATACCACTTTCTAAATTTCAAATTTGGATAAATAAACTTTTGTATTTTTTTTACAGTATTCAAAAATAAAGGATAACTGCTTAGAAATGAAGTTTGACAGCAGAAGTTACTATGTTGCATTCGATTGTCAATGTCAAGTGCTTTGGGACACTCGAGATAAAGTCGATTGGTTTTCGATCAACTGCATTCGTATGGGTGGTTCAAGAATGCTGTCACTCGTCGAATTACGAAAGTCACATACAACTCTAAAGACGAATGAGTCCAGCATTAGGCCCCTGGATGTCCGAGAAGAAGCTCGTTATAAAAGTTAATAAATGTATGGAAAAAAACGCAAACTAAAATGTCAACGAATGTTTCCTCATTATATCCGAGATCTCGCTTTTTCCGTGATCGTTATAACCAAGTTTGACTGTACATGTTTGTAAATAAATAAACAAAATAAAAATCCAGTCCTTGTGTACAGAAATTTTGACAAACTAAAAATTTTGTTGATAAAAAATAGTATAAATTAGTACTTTTTTTATATTTTTATTTTATTTTATTTTATTTATTTATTGATTTACACGCCCAATGGGCTTTTACATATTTTAGAAATTACATTTAAGTGCAGCAGTGAAACATGAGTATGTAAATTTGGTTAAAATTAAAGATAACATTAGAAAAGCCAAAAGATACAATAATAAGTAAAAATCAGGAAATGTACCAACATAGGTATAGGGTACATAGAAAAATATTTTAAAAATTTACATATGAAAACATACACGCATACATATACATACATATAAGTTTATACATTATTATAGAGATACACGAGAAAAAAAAAATAGTAAATAAAGAAAAATATTAAGAAATTTTACATAAATTAATTTATAACCTTTTGAATACTTAACCTATATTTATATAAAGACAGACAAAATATATCAACTTCACCATACTCATTACCTAGCCGGTGTAGTCTAGGTATTGGTGAATTGTAATAATAATTGTGACTGCCAGGAGATTCAAATTTTTGCACCATAACAGGCCAGGAGGCCCGATTACAGTGGTAAATTACATCACAGAACACCCAGGCTTGAGAAAAATCACATTTATTTTTTGTGTTTTCACCGGAAATTGAACCCAGAACCTTCCGAATGTTAGTCAGGCATCTTGACCACTACACCACGGAGGCCGCCGTAAGTAGTAACAGCGATGATTAAGGTATGTTGCTGTCTTGATTTCAGAATAGCGTTTGTGAGCGAGCGCCGGGCAGCCCGCCCCCATGCGAGGAGAGCTCCCGCACCCCCCACAACCTCTCTGCCGACCCCTGCGGTGACCACGGCTGCGTCCAGGCAGGATGCCAAGCAAACACAAGCTGACCTCTTGAGGTACCCATACCCACACCGCAGAAAATGATTTAATAAGAAAGTTATAATCGTATAATCGGATGGGGTGGTGCAAGTGACACAGTTTTAAATAGTGTATTTGTTGCACATAAATCCACATTTGAAATAATACTCAGAGTCCCGATACAGACATCTACTGAAGAAATATTCCACGAATCACAACTTATGACACCAAAACAATTATACGCTAAAACAATACTCACTTACAGATTCAAAAACTACTCTTACTCAAATGAAAGACATAACCTCTACAATACATCTCATGCAAATTATATAATCACTAGATCCTCAACACAAATACAAATTTATACCAATTTCGGACAAAGGGGCTTTGAGTATTATTCAATTAAAATCTATAACTTACTTCCACTATCTATTAAAACAATTAGTAGCGAGGAAATGTTCAAAAAGGCTATAAAAAAATGGATAGTGGAGCTAGGTAGAAGTAAAATGAATTGTCTCATTCGCCCAAACCAATATTGAATCAACTGCTCCACAAGTGTATAGCTTATGTTAGGTTTTTGTTCTTCCATTGTGCGTTTTGTAATATAAATAATATAGATGTACATAAATTAATTATAAACATAAATACGTAGTGTTTAAAACTGTCTGAACATTTTGTTAACTATCTCCTTTTATTAAGTTAGTCTTCTTTGTTTATTCTCAAATGTAAAAATATTTTAAAAAAAGTATATTGTTAAGTGTCCTCGACACGGGCAACCCCAGTGAGGTCACATTATTTTTATTATTAATTATAGTTTGTAAGAGAAAAAATATGAATATAATAAAAAAGAATATTAAAAAAAAACGCGATGGAAATTAGAGCATTTAATTGTATGTCGAAAATGGTCAATTGGTTCAGCCGGATGAACCTTATCCACATGATGAAGGTTTCAGCTCTTTTACTTCACAAAAGTCGTCAGATGGAAGGGTTGAGGAAATGTGGATGTTCTAACATAGGCAGAATGGTGATTGTTACACAGTGTGTAAAGTGGCCACTTAAACCAGCCAATGACAGGTCATAATCCCTGTAAATGCCTAGACTTCCATATTTGCTTCTCAAAAATGTTTTCCGTCTCTGTTGCAACAAATTTACTTCTAAATAACTCCCAGCGAGGAAATCCCGCCTGTTTGCAAACATTTGGACATACCCAAAACATTGTTGGATTAAAATAAACTTTCACCTTTACCGTCACCATAGTTACGAAATAATACATAAATTACATGCAGAATTAAAGGGGATGCAGACACCACCATGTCCGAACATGCTCTAATATTAGGTTAGTAATATTCAGCGATGTGTAATGTGAATTTGAGATGGTGGGGATTAGGAAGGGGAGAAGCTATGGTAGTAAGGTAGTATTTGGACTTACTCAAAACGTTGATAAATAATTGGGTTGTAATTTTCAGGTTATTAGCCCAATTTGGCACTCCTGAGGCCTCGAAAGCCACTCAACACTTGGCAGACATCAGGCAGCAGCAGGATGATCTTGCCCGTTTGCATTTCAAGTGAGTATCCACTTTCTGTCCGCCCTGTGATGGTAGCGGTTAGCGCATTTTCGGCATTGCGTGAGGTCCAATGGGTGATTACAAACGCTATCTTCATTGGCGTCTATCGGGACGGCATACTTAACTTTTCTACCATTTCTATCTACCGAGCTTGCGTGGTCCGTCCTTAGATCAGGTGGAGCCAATGCCTCCCTAAAAATTTTACTTCTAAACAATCAGTACCTAATTTTTTAAATATAACAAAATAAGCTTTAAGTAAACTAATCTTTTAAGTGACTACAACAATTTTCAATTTTTTAAAAATTAAATTTGATGGGTTTGATGTTAATTAGTTTATAACTTCTAAAAAATTGCAACATGCTCACACATAACTTTCTCCTGCGCATTTATGCGCAGACTGAAGTAAAATTCACTGCTCTCCGTTTAATAGACAATTGACATGGAAAATTCATATCAGCAATTTAATTAGCAAAGTGGCGACATTGTCGATTTTTTTTTTTATATTATTTTTTTTTTCCAAAAACGGAAAAAATCTAATGTTTGAAGCCTATGTAAAAACTAAAATATGATATATGCAACTTCTATGGGAAACAGGATATCAAAATGATATAAACAGACTACAAAGAAAACAAAATAAAATATTAAAGTTATGACTTTCCTTTTTAACAAACTTTTTAAACAAACTAAGCAATTAAATATAACTGAATTCTTTAAATTAAAATGATTAAAATTTATCCATAAATTAGCCACTGATGTAATTGTAGACGAAGAACCAAAACTTATAAAAAATTGTAGTAAACATGGACATAATATTTTTTCTTTCCTTTCCATCCCCTCTCCTCTCTTCATAGAATTGTGTTAAATTTTGATGTATTTTATTTTCTGAATCTTTGTTTGTAATTTTTGTATAAAATTATAAGATTCAATATGTCCATGTACTTGTAATTTTCTCAAACTGAATGGTTTGGGTAGGTAGGAAGAAATTGCCTTAAGGCAATATGCCCGCCCTTATATGTATATAATGGGCCTGCCACACACTCGACGAGTGGCATGGGAAGTAGCGAGGAAGGAGGCAGAGACGTAGTGTGGCAACATTACTCGTCATGCCGCACGTCATGCTCCTCGGTGTGTCCATCGCTCCCTATTTTGTCGGTTTTTTGAGCGCGAGTCAAAGGACCGCAATATGAGCGCGAGTGAATGGCCACATAATCGCGCGGTCGCAGTACGCATCGAGCGCTCACACAAGACGCACACGTCATTTTTAAATGATGTATATTTCTTTGTATGGCATTTTTTTTACTATTTCTTTTGATTAATTTTTTTTTTACAATATACAAAGGAGGTGAAACAAAGTGCCTATTAAAAAAATAAAGGATAATTACATATAAATGAAATACATATTAATTGTAAAAATAGTAAACAAAAATCCCACAAAGGCATGGCCTGTTCGTGGATATACGAGAAATGTTTATGAATGTTTGCTCCTATAATAAATAGACAGATATAATATTTTTGTGTTATATAAAAATATTTTTCAGTCTACACTCACTTAGAAGGTTGCAAAAATTCTCACCCATTATACTAAATGCACCCTGGTACAAGCATTACTACTACCCATTCTAGATTACGCTGATGTTTCCATGACTGATTTAAGCTGTGAGCAACTCGATAAACTTGAACGCCTTCAGAATACATGCATAAGGTACATTTTTGGTCTTAGGAAATATGACCACATTTCTGATTATCGTAGGCAACTGAAATGGCTCAAAATTAGACAGCGGAGAGACTATCACTCCCTCTCACTTCTGTTCAATGTACTTCATAGTCCTAACGCTCCTATATACCTGCGTGAAAAATTTCAACGCTTCTCAGTTCATGGTTTACCTCTTCGTTCTCATTCTCAAGGCACTCTCTTAATACCCATACACAATTCCTCTTTCTTCTCTAAATCATATAGTGTCCATGCGGCTCGACTGTGGAATCATCTCCCATCCACCATCAAAGATGTTACTACATTATCTCTGTTTAAATCACGTCTGAAGAAACATCTCCTTTCTCTTCCTTAATCTCTCCTCCTTTCCTTTTTCCTCTTTCCGCTTTTTTCCTTTTTCCCACTGAGTAATAGTTTTGATTTAAGGTAATTTATAAACAAATACGTTTATTTCTATTTTTATATATTTTTTATTCCTTTTTTTTCTATTGAATATGTTCTGTAACTTGAATTATAAAAATAAAACTTTTATTTTATTGGTTGGTTGGAAGAAATTGCCATTTGGCAATAAGCCCGCCAATGTACAAATAACATTATGTACAAAAAGTTAAATAAATAAATAAATATAAGAAAGAGAAAAGAAAATATTCAGTTAAAGACTATAAGGTACTTTTTTATTTTATAGTAATTAAAAAAGGAAATAAACAAAATATAATTAGCTGTACTAAAAATGCATAGCGCGCACGCTGTCACAGTTTCATCGTCCATTGTATAGAAATACAAATGACAAGTGCGGAACGTCGCGATTAATTGCGCGAGTAGAGCAGCGTGTGGGCGAGAGGGCGACATCGGGCGAGAAGGCGGCAGCGCAAGGAGCATAGTGTGGCGGGGCTATAAAGTGTTCAGTAAATAAATATTTTAATCTCTCTGGGCTTTTTCTCTAAGATGTTGTGAGACGTGTTGTCGGTTTTACTTTTCCATCGTCGTGAGGGCATGGCTTTCCTATCTCCCCATTGTGTTTACGTTTTGTTTTCAATGTATTTTTGTTTGCAGGTTAGGCTCCGATCCCGACGCTCCCGCGAAGCCGGCAAGCGCCAAAGAGTCGATGTGGAGGCTGGTGGAAAGCTTGGAGCATTTGTCGACCGCCATAGAAAAACTGCACATGGTAGACTCTACCCCGCAAGACAATATGACACTCAAACCACCCTCGCTACCCCTCCCGCCGTCCTCTAACACCTAGTAAAAGTCTCACTACCGTCAACAGTATTTAAAAAACTTCCAAATTTCTGTGGAAAGGGATGGATTTAAGGGAGTTATTTATGTAAAATAAATATATTATTTAAGGGAATTATTTATGTAAAATAAATATAAAACAACTACAGTAAAACCTCTGTTTTACGTTTTTCAAGGGAGCAACAAAAAATGTATTAAACTGAGGAAATAGCTAAAGTGAGGAAATGAAAAACTCCAGAAAAATTGTAAAAATGGTCATAATTGGGGATTATTCATATTTACCTATGATTTCATTTTTAAAAAATGTATTTTTTCAATCAACAATTCAACCACAGTGTGTTTTTTTTATTGAATAAAAAAAAACATGTTTTAATAATTTTTTTTAGGTACTTCTTAAAAGAATGAAAATAATATTTTAATTTGCATAAAATACATACAGTGATTTTTTACCTACATACTAGGCAATTTTATTTATATGGTATCACTTTTTTAGTATGGCACCATAGAATTTCAACCGTCATTTACATCGCCGCAAAACTGTTTCACACTTTTATGATAACTGTTTAAACAACCTTCTTTCCAAATTGTTTATTTATTGCCATTTTTTTTTACTTTCTGCATCGCTATTTATTTATGTAAAGTCTAAAATCAACAAATGGAAGAATTGAAGAAATATGGATGTTCAAACATAGGCAAAATGGTGAATGTTACACAGTGTGTAAAGTGGCCACTTAAACCAGCCAATGACAGGTCATAAGCCCTGTAAATGCCTAGACTTCCATATTCCCTTATTTAAGGTATTCTCCATCCCGTTGTAATTTGTTAATTTACATTTATGTTATAATTTTATTTGTCGTATTTTTTAATATTATGCATGCTTCCACTTTCCATGATGTTGTCTCCCAACTCAAACAGGGCTCTTGGCCTCATAGAGTTAGGGATACATTATTATTTTTTGTAAGATAAATGTATTTGTATGAATAAAAAAAACAATGTGTACATGTACAATCTATGAAATAAAAATACAAATATTTTAAATTGTTTTTTTAATGTGAAAATTTTACAAAGTGCGTACATTTTTATTCCTTAACATAATTTACAAAAGTGCTTTGAAATAATTTATACGTGCTTTCAAAAAAACAATATTGGTATCTTAGTTTAAATAAAATAGGATATTTTCACAAATTAATATAACATTGAAAATATATTCATTGTTTAGAGTGGATTTTTAAAATTCTAAAAATATTACTTTCAAGGTATAAAAGGCTGTTTCCACAGAGAGGGAAAACATTTTTGAGAAGGGAATATGGAAGTCTAGGCATTTACAGGGCTTATGACCTGTCATTGGCTGGTTTAAGTGGCCACTTTACACACTGTAACATTCACCATTCTGCCCATGTTTGAACATCCACATTCCCTCGACTCTTCCATCTGTCGACTTTTGTGAAATTAAAGAGCTGAAACCTGAATAACTCCCTAGGGGGAAATCCAGCCAGTCTGCAAGCATTTGGAAATACTCAAACATTGTTGAAGGCTATTTTCATACAAAGTTTTCTGGTTTAAAAACGGACACTTAAAAAAGGGCTCGCGTTTGTAAAGTGGCCACTTAAACCAGCCAATGACAGATCATAAGCTCTGTAAATGGCTAGACTTCTGTATTCCCCTCTCTAAAATGTAATTAGGATAACTTATATAGCGCCGTTTTTTTATATAATACCTCAAGGGCGCTTTAAAAAGTGATGATATAAATAAATAAATTTGATTTTAACTTTTTGAATTTGTAACTAACAAACTAACTAACCATCACGCCATTTCCCCAGAGGGGTAGGCAGAGAGGATAGAACGCCACACCACTCTGTCCTGGCACACTTCCTTTGCTTCCTTCACATTCATACATCTTCTCATGCACGCACGTCGATTATTCCGACTTTTCACATGACCACTTTCAAGAATTTGTTGTACTTGATCATGCCACGTCTTTCTCGGCCTTCCTCGACTTCTACAACCAGACACATTCGCATCATAAATCTTTTTAGCCGTTCTTTCATCATTCATTCGCTCCACATGACCGAACCATCGCAAAAGACCTTTCTTAATTTTGTCGATAATGCTTAACTCAGCCTTGCATTCTGCTCTAATTTCGACATTAGGACACCTATCATACATTGTTTTTCCGCACATTCGCCTGAGGGATCGCATTTCAACAGCATTCAGTCTACTTTCGTCCCTTTTTTTCCAACTCCATGCTTCGCTTCCATACATTAGGGTTGGTACCAGAACTCCATTATGAACTGCTAATTTAGCCTCTTGCGATAGACACTTATTTGCTACGACAGACTTTAAGGCACCATTAACTCTGTTACCGGCACTAACCCTCCTTTCAACATGTACATGTACAATCTATGAAATAAAAATACAAATATTTTAAATTGTTTTTTTAATGTGAAAATTTTACAAAGTGCGTAAATTTTTATTCCTTAACATAATTTACAAAAGTGCTTTGAAATAATTTATACGTGCTTTCAAAAAAACAATATTGGTATTTTAGTTTAAATAAAATAGGATATTTTCACAAATTAATATAACACTGAAAATATATTCATTGTTTAGAGTGGATTTTTACAATTCTAAAAATATTACTTTCAAGGTATAAAAGGCTGTTTCAACAGAGAGGGAAAATATTTTTGAGAAGGGAATATGGAAGTCTAGGCATTTACAGGGCTTATGACCTGTCATTGGCTGGTTTAAGTGGCCACTTTACACACTGTAACATTCACCATTCTGCCCATGTTTGAACATCCACATTCCCTCGACTCTTCCATCTGTTGACTTTTGTGAAGTAAAAGAGCTGAAACCTGAACAACTCCCTAGGGGGGAAATCCAGCCAGTCTGCAAGCATTTGGAAATACTCAAACATTGTTGGAGGCTATTTCCATACAAAGTTTTCTGGTTTAAAAACGGACACTTAAAAAAGGGCTCGCGTTTGTTAAGTGGCCACTTAAACCAGCCAATGACAGATCATAAGCCCTGTAAATGGCTAGACTTCTGTAAAGAAGATGAAAGATGCAATTTTGAAAAATTGCCTTTTAATTTTTCAGAATTGCCTCTTTCATGACATTGGTCGTAGGGAGTCAGAAAAATTGATGCATGCCACGGATTGGAGAACCTTACTGGATGTCAAAAATAAAATATAAAAAATAAGGAATAATTTAAAAAATATATATTTATAGCTGACAACCATGAAGTTTCGCATAAATAAATTGTCTATGTTTTTATGAATGTATGTATGTGTATAGGTGTATGTACGTGTGTGTGTATGTACATGTGTATATTTATATAAACGTGTGTATATATGTGTATGTCTGTATGTATATGAATCAAAATGTGTATCCGAATAAGTTTATATTTTGTTTGTCTGTGCTCTATATTAATTTGTTAACTATTATAATATAATTTGTTAACTATTATAAAAATGCTCTGTGCTCACATTTTCAAGGAACAACTTTAAAATCATCCATAATTATTGCCTTGACTATCAAGTACTTACTAAAGTTAATGAGATGCGGGATCTCGGGGTTCTACTTGACAATAAGTTAACGTTTGAGGCACATGTCAACTTAATTGTGAAAAAATCATACCAAATGTTAGGTTTCCTCTTCCGTATAGGGAGAGAATTCAATCATGCGCGCACTCTTAGAACTCTTTACTTCACATTTGTTCGAAGTCAATTAGAATTCGCATCTCCCGCTTGGAGCCCTCAATACAAAAAATACATTAACCGAATTGAATCTATACAATCAAAATTTTTATCGTATTGCAATTTTAGACGGTTGACTCAGAATACAGGTCCAGATGAGTCTATAAACTTACCTAAACTCCAAACTCTCCAAACTCGAAGGAACATGGCTGATGCCATTTTTATGTATAAAACTTTGAATAACATGATAGATTGCCCTAAGATTCTGTCACTTATTAATTTTAGAGTCCCAGTAAGGCAGACCAGAAACCAATCTCTTTTTAAAATTTCTAAATGTAAAACTAAATCTTTTCAAAATTCATTTGTAAATAGAACCTGCCATATGTGTAATCAAAAATTAAATTGTATTGATATTAATAATATATCTTTAACTTCCTTTAAAAGTGAAATCTCCAAAAATAATTAAAGTTATGATGTTGCGCCTTGAATCCGCAGCCTATATTATGCAGGTTATGTGCAGTTCTGTATGTAGGCAGTAGGCACATAATAAATGAACACTGTATGGTCAACTATAGTTGTATTATTTATTGTAATGTGCAACTGTGTGACCAATATTCATTTACATTTCTAGTAATATTATAAGTTTTGTATGATTAGTTATTTTATGTTATGTATAATTTTTATGTGACAACATTTACAATAACAATATTATGTGGAAGCCTCTAATTGGACTTTATGATATGTATTTATGGTATAACTGATTCTTATAAATGTATAAATGTCTGTTGGCTTTCCAATGAAATAAAATAAAATAAAAAAATAAAAAAAAATATTGAAATGTAATTGCCTAGCTTGGAACGGGGTATGTACCCTTGTTAGCTGGGCAAAGTGAACATGGAATTGTATTTTGATAAAGAGTGTGAATAAATAAACAAAAAAAATAAAAAAATAAAATAAGTGAAAGCGCGCGGTTCATGGATGTATGATCAGCAAGCTCTCACTTACAGGTTCATGAGGCCATACTATTTTGACGAGGGAAACTGGCTGTGACAGCAATTCTGAAGGATATGGCCCTCTGAGATTTTTTCTTGTCACGTTATTTTAATGTTGAAGTTTATGAACATCTTCCATTACGAAACCTGAACGAACCCGCTCTATTTTTTAAATATTTTTTTGTATCTATTTTTATTCAAGAAGGTAAACACGAACAAAGGAAAAATAGTGAAACCCACTAAACCGCGAAACCGGCCTGTCAGCAGGTTTTTTATTTTTCCTTTACAAATAAAAACGTTTAAGAAATTATAGAATTTTAAAAAGTAATATAAACATTATTTAGAACTAAAAGCATACGTATTTTTACGCAAAATTTATTTACAAAAATTTAAATAGATGACTGTTAACATTAAATAATAACCAATATAAAGCCTTGTTACATACGAGCCATTTAATTATTTTTTCCTCAAAAGTTTTGTCAACATTTTCTTCTTCTTCAGATCTTAAGATCTGCTTAGGAATCTTATTAAAAATTTTAGTAATTGTATGAAGTGTTCTTTGGCTATATTTGTTAACAAACCTCAGTAACTGACAAGCTTTCACGTTGTGCTAGCCTTGTATTATGTGTATGTACGAGGGCGGATTGATAATGAAACTACCTAGCGCTAGATGGCAGCACAAACACAAAAAATATTTTTTTTTCCAAATTGAGATCTGTCAAACGGCAGCTGTTAAAATGTCACCCAAATCAATCGATTAGTTTATTTGTTGTAGTCGTTTGAAGTAAACAACTTTTGTGTTTCTTGAAAAATGGAAAAAAGCGAATTTCGTGCAGTGATTAAACACTATTATTTGAAAGAAAAAACGGTGAAAGAGACGAAAGAAAAGCTCGATAAAAATTACGGTGAGTCTGCTCCGTCAGATTACATGGTCAAATATTGGATTGCTGAATTTAAACGCGGCCGAACAAGCACTGCAACAATGCCATCAACAGGAAGGCCAAAAGAGGTGGTTACTGAAGAAAACATCAAGAAAATCCTCGAAATAGTAATGAATGATCGCCGAGTGAAGTTTCGTGAGATTGTTGAAATGGTAAACATCTCATGTGAACGTATGTTCAATATTTTGCATGAACATTTGCATACGAAAAAGCTATCGGCAAGATGGGTGCCGCGTTTACTCAGTGTCGAACAAAAGCGAGCTTGAGAGACCACTTCACAGCCATGTTTGGACATGATAAAGCGTAATCCTGTTGATTTTTGGCGTCAATTAATAATTGTTGATGAAACTTTGGTACATCACTATACACCTGAAACCAAAAATCAATCGAAAAAATGGGTGGAAGTGCTCCGAAGAAGGCAAAGGCAGTGAAATCGGCTGGCAAGGTTATGGCCACTATATTTTGGGATGCACTCGGAATGTTGCTCATCGATTTTCAAGGAAAAAGGATCCACAATTACAGGAAAGTATTATCGTGCATTATTGGATCGATTGAATGATGCAATCAAGGAAAAACGACCACATTTGAAGAAGAAAAAAGTGCTGTTTCTTCAAGACAATGCACCGGTTTACGCAGCATTAGATACGATGCTAAAATTAAGTGAAATACACTTCGAATCGGTTGATCATCCACTTTATAGTCCAGATTTAGCTCCCAGTGACTTTTTTCTGTTTCCAAACTTGAAAAAATGGCTCGCAGGAAAATGATTCAGCTCAAACGAAAAAGTGATTACCGAAACTAACGCGTATTTTGAGAGGTTCCCGAAATCGTATTATTCAGATGGTATAAAAAAGTTCGAATATCGTCTTACTCAGTGTGTCGAAGTATTCGAAGACTATGTTGAGAAATAAATGGTTTTTGAAAAAAAAAAAATTTTTTTTCCTACTTAGGTAGCTTCATTTTCAATCCGCCCTCGTATTTACTTTTTCTGGTAGTTACTATCAAATCGATATCTAGTAACAAATTTGCGCCATTGAATAGCATTTACGGACAGGCACCCTGCTTTTGAAAAAAATCCGGTACCTCTTCCTTATCAATAATAATATACCTCAAGAAATGCTACAGAGAGTTGTGTGAAGCTTTAGAGATCTTTTAAGATGCACCAAATGTCTAACATTTTTTTTCAAAAGAAATAAAGATACTTTTTTTTATATCTTTTTTATAACATATAAGCTACAAGCTTTTAATTTTTGGACCCGCAAAACTAGGGTCGTAGCAATGCCACACCCCATATAATAAATACTTAGCGATTTTATTTCGTTTATATGTTACCAGTCAACATTATTAGAAGATATGTTTCTGAGTGCGTCTTCGAAGGATACACTGCTTTCTGAGTAGAATTGCTTGAACCACGTTCTGTAAGCCTTGAGGCACTTGTCCGTCTTCACCAGAAGTGGTTGGGCCACAAATTCCTTGCTGGACCACACCATGACATCTCTATGGAACTGGAAAAATACATTATTAGATAAGATTGAAGAGGGTCAGCTTCTTTTAGGACATTCCTCCTAAGTGGAGCACGTGGACATCATCAGACACCCCCAGGGCCTCGATTATATAAAGACGTCACACCTTCACCTTGACGGCATAGTTAAAGATAAATTATCTCTAGCGATTACGAAAATACACTACTGACCCCCCATCTTCAAGTTTTGGTAGGTACATCGATATGAAACAAGGGGAAGTGTACGTCACAGTACATATATCTACGCTCTAAAATGACAGTATGATGTCATAGTTGAAGATAAAATTCTCCCGACCGACTGCAAAGATATACTACCGATCGCCACCATCAAGTTTTGATCCAAGTACATCGGTTTATACCGATACGTTTATCTACGCATTAAAAGTGTCATAAAATTTGTTCCGCCAAATTTTTTTCCTTTAATTATGTTTTTTTTTTTTTTTATCGTTTTGAGGTTGGCACTTTTTTTCTTTAAAGCCTATTAAAAATATGAGAGAGAAATAAATCAATTTCGAAGTCGTATTAAATTCCGGCATAGCTGTCAGTTTAATAAAACAAACGCCTAGATGCAAAAAATAATGTCGCTAGGTTCTGTTCTATTAACATATAAGTGTACCTAGGCGTTAGAAAGTTACCACTGTAAAAAATAAATTTAGTTATTATATTTTTTTTATCTGTTTTACTATCTTTCAAAGTATCGAGAGACTTTCGAACGTATCGAGAGTCGGCCTTGTAATCGCTCAGTACTACCTTAGTAGATAAATGCAGACGATCGTTAAGCATATTATTTCGGCAATGGTTAAAAGTCATATAAAGATCATATTCAAGCTTGGAAGTTTATAATGGCTTTGAAATGGGCACTATCTATCACAGAAGCCTATTTAACATATAAATGAGAACTGTTTCAAATGCAAATGTGATAGAGTTGACAGATAGAAATTGTGGAAGGTTTTATCGGAGTATGGAGTAAATGGTAACCTGACAAGGGCTATTGCGTCACTGTATAAGGACAGCACAGCATGTGTGAAGGTGATACTATTAAAATGGTATATTATGCACTTGTACAGTCATCGCTTTCCTATGGAATAATTGGATGGGGGGGAGCTTTTAACAACCATATTAAACCATTAGAAACTGTTCAAAAATTTATATAAAAAAAATTCTGTGTATAATTATTCTATCACATCCCAAAAGGAACACTCCCACACTACCAGAAGTCAAACTAGAGGGGTCTTGGGGTCTATCATAAACCCTGTATTCGGGCAAAGAAATTTCATGTTCCTGGGCCCCAAAATATTCAATATGTTACCCAAAGATTGCAAAACCACGACCCGGATTAAGTAATAAATTAATATTGATATGATGAAAGTAGGTTGAATGCTGTTGAGATACGATCCCTCAGGCGAATGTGTGGTGAAACGATGTATGATAGGTGCACAAATGTCGAGATCCGTGAAGTGTGTAAGGCTGAGACACGCATTATCGACAGAATCAAGGAAGGGCTGCTGCGTTGGTTCGGACATGTAGAGCGAATGGACAGCGAAAGAACGGCTGAAAGGATCTACGACGCGAATGTTGATGGATGCAGAAAACGAGGAAGACCGGGAGAGACATGGCACGATCAAGTCCATCAAATACTTGAAGATGGACATGTCGAAAGTAGGAATAATCGGCGTGCGTGCATGAGGAGATGTATGAATGTAGAGGAAGCGAGGTCTGTGTGCCAAGATATAGTGTTATGGCGTTTTATCCTTTCTGCCTACCCCTACGGGGAAACGGCGTGATGGTTTGTTTGTTTGTTCGTGTATAACTTTATAGTTAATTAACATGTAGGCAGTAATGTTATTGATTATTTTTTGCATAAAAATGTCTGCCTTAAAACAGGTTGTACCTAGTTAGGCAGACTAGACACGATCCAGAGAAATCCATTACCCAAGTGTTTATGTAGTAGATAAAGTTATTGTTATTTTTGTTAATGAACTTTGATTATTATTTGTAATTTTCTCAAACTGAACGGTTCGGGTAGGTAGAAAGAAATTGCCTTAAGGCAATACGCCCGCCCTTATATGCATATATATTGTATTCGCCGTATCTTTTACAAAATATTGGTTTCTGTTGTCCTCTTCGCTTTACCAGATTAAATTCCCTTCTTTATGTACCAACTTGTAAAAACAATTATACCTCGAATTCATTCATTTGACGTGCCTGTAGAAATTATAACGGACTCGGTATTGATGTATGGAAGCGAAGCATGGAGTTGGAAAAAAAGGGACGAAAGTAGACTGAATGCTGTTGAAATGCGATCCCTCAGGCGAATGTGCGGAAAAACAATGTATGATAGGTGCCCTAATGTCGAAATTAGAGCAGAATGCAAGGCTGAGTTGAGCATTATCGACAAAATTAAGAAAGGTCTTTTGCGATGGTTCGGTCATGTGGAGCTAAAAAGATTTATGATGCGAATGTGTCTGGTTGTAGAAGTCGAGAAAGGCCGAGAAAGACGTGGCATGATCAAGTACAACAAATTCTTGAAAGTGGTCATGTGAAAAGTCGGAATAATCGACGTGCGTGAATGAGAAGATGTATGAATGTGAAGGAAGCAAAGGAAGTGTGCCAGGACAGAGTGGTGTGGCGTTCTATCCTCTCTGTCTACCCCTCCGGGGAAATGGCGTGATGGTTAGTTAGTTAGTTAGTATTGATGTAGACATTTTGAACTGCACGTTGCATTTGTACAGAAAATTTCTTCATGGGGTCGATTATTTGGGATAGTTGCTGAATGTGCATCTTGAGTGGTTTATGCTATCTATATAGATATGTGCCGCATGTAATGTATATGTTTGTGTATGTTTTATATGTGCGCTCATGTGTGTGCGTTAGAGTGGGCCAATGATGTATGAGGTTTTTTTATTTTTTTAGTCATCAAAGTGAATGGGGTCTAAAAAGTTGCATTTTGGATCACATTGAACGTAAAAATTATTTAAAAAAATATTCCATACTACTTTTGGCCCTAAACCGAGGTTTGAAGTTTATCACTGTCTGAACATTTTGTTAATTATCTATATTGATAAAATTATTTTATGTTAGTAAAGAAATAACTTAATCACATTGCAAATTCGAACGCGCTTTAAAACTACCGAAATGGAAAAAGTTTACACTCCGCGGAACTGATTCCGTCGAGCGCCTGGCTAATATTGACGAAAACAATGGCCTATTAAAACAATGCTACCCGTTTATTACAAAACAAAGTGCAACTCACGCCCTCGGATGCTTATTTAATAAGATTTAATGCACATTATAACATTTAATTACACTGATTTTCTTACTTAAATACGAAATGACAGCCGGTTTACTAAAAAAAAACGACTTTTTCGAAAACTTCAAGTTCTGGTTGAGAGCCAAAAGTAGTACCGAATATTTTTTTGGACATTTTTTGCATTCTGAGTAATCCAAAAGGCAACTTTTTAGACCCCTTTCATTTCAAAATTCGGAAAAAAAATATCGTCCCACCCTAGTGTGCGTGGATGGCTCGGAGTGTGCATTCGGTATTTTTATTTATTTTAATTTATTACCTCCATGGAAAACGCAAATGTAAACAACTATTATTATCTCACTTAAATTTCTTATTTATTTAATTTTCATAATGTCACATTAAATGTTTATATCCTTTGCATAATTTATGAAAACTTAATTGGTCTTTTTATGTTAAAAAAAAGTTGTTTTTAATACTTATAATGTATGACTATGTTTTCTGAATAAAATAAAATGAAATAAAATATGTATATAAAGTGTTAAATAAAAAAAAAACGGAATTTAATTCGACTTTAAAATTTACTAACTTCTCTTTGAAAAATTGCTCGGTGGAACAAAATTTTTGTCACTTAATACGTAAATAAACGTATCGAAGGGTTCTAGACCTGTCGGTATTAACTGATGTACTTACATCAAAACTTGATGGTGGGGGGATCGGTAGTATATCGTTATAGTCGGTCGCGAGACTTTTATCTTCAACTATGACGTCCTACTGAAGCTATGTCATTTTAGAGCGTAGACATGTGTACCGTAACATGCGCTTTCCCTTGTTTCATATCAATGTACCTACCCAAAATTTGAAGGTGGGGGGTCGGAAGTGTATGTTCGTAATCGCTAGAGAGAATTTATCTTCAACTATACCGTCAAGGTGAAGGTATGACGTCTTTATCCTCCCATCATTATTAAGGCCCTGGTGTATTATAATTCCTACTAAATTGTAAACAAAAAATTTGTAAAATGGATAAACAAAGTAAAGGCAAGAAAGTAACGTACCATCACCGTCTCAGCCCACATCATGAGGTTGCCAAACGGCTTAAAGCAAATTGGTCCGTAGAGTCTATGGGTCACCTTCTGCACCAAGGGCGCAATTGGCGTGACAGTTTGCAGAATGACGACAGTCATCATTTTATGTTGGATTTCCATCTGCACGTAGCTGGGTCCAATCTGCAATAAAAATACGTTTAATTTCAGTGCTCTATGCGCCATTGAGCGCGGAAGCGCCAATGGTAAATGCCGTTTGGTAATCTCATTTCTGTTCAATGTACTTCATAGTCCTTTTGTATTGAAATTGAGACTATTGTATTGAAAATAAACTGTTTTTGAACATAAATAAATGTGTCCGTATTACATTCACAAGGAAAAGAAAAATTCTTAATTTTGATTACAAACTAAACAATAATGTACTAATGAGAAAGCACGAAATTAAAGATCTTGGGATTGTTTTAGACTCAAAACTACTTTTTGAATCGCATATCAATAAAATTTCCACCAAAGCATTGAGCATGTTAGGTTTCATAATTCGAATGAGTAAACACTTTGATAATCCAAAGGCCCTTATTTCATTATATTATACATTTGTCAGAAGCCATTTGGAATACGCCTCTCAGATATGGAACCCCCAGTATGCCATATATATAAGTAGAATAGAAAATATTCAAAACAAATTTATAAAGTACCTTAAATACAAAACCGGTATTTCTTATTTTTTTTATTTTTTATTTTCTTTTATTCAGGAAACATACAGTACAGTTACAAAGTTTAATATTTTACACAATTGGACTTAATTCTAATGGACCAGTGAAGTTTCCATATTAAAAAGCAATTAAATCTAATGTTAATTATGAAAGTATAAAAAAGAGAAGGAAAAAGAAAACATAAATGAAAGTTGTTTAAATATTTAAATTTAAGTGAAAAAAAAATATATTTTAAGGTTTGTAGTTTGTAGTGACTATTTACAAATGGAAATAATATTAAAAATGAAGAAAACTTGTAAGAGTAATTAAGAATTAAGAATGGAAATAAAGAATGAAAAAAATACTCAGATGTAAAAATAAAATAAAATAGTAATAACATTTTTTTTTTTTTTTAAAAAAGGAAAAACATAAACACATATTTATTTTAAGAGATTCAAAGAAACGATGAGAAGAATCTTTAAGTGAAATATAAGACAGTAAATTTAAATTTAGGTCAATTTAAAAAACATCTTCAAAATTAATGACACATTATAGTAAGAGCAGCAATATATTGATTTTATTAACATATATAATATAAGTAATTAAAAGTAGTTTAAAAGTATAACAAGTATAAAAACATGCCAATGGCAGCAGAGAAAAAAGAAAAAATAAAGAAGGAATAACAAGTATGGCAAGTAATCATTTAAAATTTGAAAAAGCAATCTAAGGAGAAGATTTTAAACCAAGAAAAGTCGATAAAATTTCATTAAAGCGATTTTAGAAGTAATACAAAATTTCAAAAGAGAAATTTAATTTATAATAATAATATGAATGTATGTAATTTGAGTGATATAAGAGAAAAAGGGACCAACCGGAGTTTTATTCAAAAGTTTTCAATACACTATTTTTAAATAATTGTAATCCTGTATGATATATATCTATATGGTTAAAAAAGCTGTTAAAAGTGGAACACGATCTGTGTAAAAACGAATTCTGGCAATAGTTCGTATTGACACTAGGTATTCTAAAGGTTGGGTGATTTCGTAGGGCACGTGATGGACAGTTAATTTGAATTTTATTTAGGAGCTGGGACGAATCAGCTAGACTGTTAATAATTTTATAGAGGAATGTGAGGTCCATTAATGTTCTCCTTTTTTCGAGGTTAATCAGTTTGTGAAAACGTCCAGATAAGTCATGATTTGGAAATATAAGAGAGCATCGGAAATTCAAATGTTTTAAAAATTTGTTTTGTACTTTCTCCAGCCTGTCAATATAAGTAATGTATTGTGGATTCCAAACGATAGACGCAAATTCAAGATGGGTTCTTACATAACTATAATAAAGATTTTTTATTGTTAGATCATTTTTAAAAGGCTTAGATACTCGTATAATAAAACCTAACATTTTATATGCTTTTTATATGCTTTTTTTATGTATCTACTCTCACTGCCTCCACCTTCCGTGGAATCATTTCTCTACAATACCGCAGAGTGTGTGCGGATTAACTACTGCTTTACAAAATTATGACAGGAATGGTTGACTGTACAGAGCTGCTTGGTTTAATAACAATACATGTGCCAGCCAGGATTTGCAGACGGTACCACCTGTTTCATGTACCAAAAAGTAAAACATCGTATGTTAAAAATGCTTTTTTTCGTAGGACTTTTTCAATGTACGATACAAAATTTAAAAATATAGATTACACAAACATCACTCTGTCTGATTTAAAATTTACACTAAAAATGTATTATGTAACTTAGTAGACATTATAATAATAAATATCTACATCTCCCCTCCCCTCCTTATCCTCTCTTCAAGCATTCTTGTCCTTATCCCGCCCAATTTACAGTAACTTAATGTTCTTAAAATAAATATTTAAAAAATCTTTGATTATTGAGTACATGAAAATAACATTTTTATATGTATAAATTGTATGTATTTATATTATATGTAATATATTTTCTTTACTAACTTTGAATACTATGTGGAAATCTGTTATTAGTTCTGAGTTTATACACTATATCTGTTTGTTTACTAAAAATATGTATGTAGAACTGTTGATTTCGAAAATAAAATAAAACAAAAATATACACATACCTGTTTAGCGGTCACCTGTATATTGATGGCACTTATTTTGTCGAACAATTTGACGTCATGATGTAGCTTTACGGAAGCTATGTGGGGTACATCCGACGGCGACCACTCTCCTCCCCAAACGTGGCGACCTAGAAAATTCAATGTAGCTGTCTTTCTCATGAAAATGACCGTCCTTTCCCAAGGTATATTAAGTGTGTCAATCCATGAACCCAAATTAATAATAAAAGCTTTAAGTGTGAAATTCAGCCCAACATGTGAAAAATTGCTTTACATGCGAAAAATTCATCATCATCATCGTTCAATCAAATAAATTGGTAATTAAATGGTAGCTGGATTTAGGTAGAGAAAAATGACCGTCCTTTTCCAAGGTAAATTAAATGTGTCAATCCGTAAACCCAAATTTATAATAAAAGCTTTATGTGTGAAATTCAGCCCAAAATGTGAAAAATTGCTTTATATGTGAAAAATTAATCTTCATCTCCATTCAATTAAACACATAAGTAATAAAATGGTTTCTGGATTTAGGTAGAAAAAAATGACCGTTCTTTCCCAAGGTAAATTAAATGTGTCAATCCGTGAACCCAAATTAATCATAAAAGCTTCATGGGTGAAATTCAGGCCAAAATGTGAAAAATTGCTTTACATGTGAAAAATTCATCATCATCATCATTCAATTAAATAAATTAGTAGTAAGATGGTTTCTGGATTTAGGTAGAGAAAAATGACTGTTCTTTCCCAAGGTAAATTGAATGTGTCAATCCGTGAACCCAAACTAATAAAAATTAATCATAAAAGCTTAATGTGTGAAATTCAGCCCAAAATGTGAAAAATTGCTTTAAATGTAAAAAATTCATCATCTTCATCATTCAAGTAAATAAATTAGTAATTAAATGGTTTCTGGATTTATGTAGAGAAAAATGACTGTTCTTTCCCAAGGTAAATTGAATGTGTCAATCCGTGAACCCAAACTAATAAAAATTAATCATAAAAGCTTTATGTGTGAAATTCAGCCCAAAATGTGAAAAATTGCTTGACATGTAAAAAATTCATCATCATTATAAACAAACAAACAAATGAACAAACCATCATGCCGTTTCCGCGTAGGGGTAGGCAGAGAGGATTGAACGCCATATCACTCTATCTTTGCATATAGACCTCGCTTCTTCTACATTCATACATCTTTTGATGCACGCACGCCGATTATTCTTACTTTTGACATGTCCATCTTCAAGTATTTGATGGACTTGATCGTGACATGTCTTTCGCGTTTTCTGCATCTATCAACATTCGCATCGTAGATCCTTTTAGCCGTTCTTTCGCTGTCCGTTCGCTCTACCTGTCCAAACCAACGCGGCACCCCTTTCTTGAGTAGGAATAATTGGCGTGCGTGCATGAGAAGTAGTATGAATGTAGAGGAAGCGAGGTCTGTCTGTTTTATCCTTTTTGCTTCTTCTTACGGGCGTGATGGTTTGTTTGTTTGTTTGTTTAGTGACGTTAGAAAATAAACTGAAAATAATCGAAATGATAGAAAATGGTGGTGAAATTGTCGTCGTAGGTAGGAATTTCAAATTGCCTGAGTCTACAGTGCGATCAATAGAAAAAAAGCGAGGAGAGATTGTTTTTAAAGCCAGCAATGGTTGGTTTGATCGGTTTGAATATCGATCAAACTTGTATTGCCTTGAAATGATTGGCCTATCGACTTGTGCAGACATAGAACCTGCTAAAAAATATCTGATAGAGTTCCATGAAAAAATCCCCATTGATTGCAAAGAGTGTATCCCCGCGGTCAACGGGAGTTACCTGTATTCTGGTGTGAAAACACCCTTTTAAATAAATATCAAATTATTTGTGTGATAATACGCCTCTGACTAATAGTTGGCTACAGTTTACATAAATATAACGGGCCGTGTGTACTCAGGTCGGTAATTGCAAGCGTAAACCGAAACCGCTCGTAACACATTTGTGGTTAAATTATAAACCAAACCAGAAAATTGGAACGCTTTTGTTTTATGCAATAGAGCTACAGAATTTCTCTAGCGAATTGTTACTCCGAGAAAAAACTATATAGTACATATATATTTGATTATTAAATGATCAGATTTATATGGGGAGAAAATAAGGACGATCCATTGGTAAATGTGTGAAAAAATAACATCTTATTTTAAAGAGTTAAAAGAAAATGAGCTAACAATGTGAAAATTAGTTTTGGAAATTATTTTTTATTAATTATCTTTAAAAGTTGTGTCGATTCGCTTAACGTAATAAATAGCTAAAAATGTAAAAATTAGCATTAAATGTAAAAATATAATAAAATACGAAAATCAGCTTAATATGTGTAAAAATGCTTAAAAGGTGAAAAATAGCTAAAAACGTGAAAAAAAGCTTAAAATGTGTAAAACAGATTAAATTGTAAAAAAAACTTAAAATATGAAAAAAAAAAGCTTGAAATATGAAAAAACTTAAAGGGGGAAAAAGCTTAAAATGTGAAAAGCTTTAAATGTGAACAAGCTTTAAATGTAAAAAAGCTCAAAATATTAAAAAACTTAAAGTGTGAAAAAGCTTTAAATGTGAAAAGCTTTAAATGTGAAAAAGCTTTAAATGTAAAAAAGCTTAAAATGTGAAAGGCTTTAAATATGAAAAAGCTTTAAATGTAAAAAAGCTTAAAATGTGAAATAGCTTAAAGTGTGAAAAAGCTTTAAATGTGAAAAGCTTTAAATGTGAAAAAGCTTTAAATGTAAAAAAGCTTAAAATGTGAAAAGCTTTAAATATGAAAAAGCTTTATATGTAATAAAGCTTAAAGTGTGAAAAAGCTTAAAATTTGCAAAATATTTCATTGTGATAATTTGCTTTAGTTGTAAAAATTCCTATAATGTGAAGAAAAGCTTAAACAATGAAAAAAAAACTTAAATTGTGGAAAAATCCTCAAAGTAGAAAATTAGCTTTCAGTGCAAAAAAAGCTTTAAATGTGAAAATGAACTAACCTAGTATATTATACCCTTCGGAGGTAGGTAATGTTTTTCCCGCAACAAGATGATCGCTGTGTAAAGCATTCAAATGTGCCAGATCCGCTCCATTTTCGGGTATATCCTGAAAAAATACCAGTTTTATTTTATTATTGTCTTATTTATTTTTAAATAAACGGCGTCAACATCCTTCCATTTTTTTGTACATGCATTCTCTTCGAAGGTCGATGAAAAAAAGATTTATGCTTCTTGTTATTTTTTTTTACGGATTCGATTGAAAATTGTAATATCTGCGAACACGCGCAGTGCAAAGATCTACATTTCGCTGAAAACCGCACGTAAATTATTTTTTTTACTAACTATGTACACTTTGTGGAAATCTGTTATTGGTTCTGAGCGTGTACAATATATTTGTTGTTAACTATAAATATGTGTGTAGAACTGTTGGTTTTCCAAATGAAATAAAATAAAGAAAAAAATAAGTCACTAGAAAAACGCGACATGATTGGCATTGATATGTGTGACGTCAAGATTCGTGACGATGTTTTATAAAAATACAAACGATTCGGAACAAAGTAGAAAATTAACATGAATTGTGACGTATTAGGGGCGCGGCCAATGCAATGGCCGTTTTTTCGGGAATTCAAAATTACAAATTAAAAAATATTTTTTATGCTACTAATATACTCAGATACTCAGTGAAAACCGAATGCCGCCTATATAACGCCTGCATAACCTGCCTGAATCGTCGCATTCACTAGGGCCCTCGACTAATATACACGGCGTGACACTTTTACTTTACTTAAAAAAACACAGTATGTAGAAATAAACACTTCAAATAGTATATGGCAGATAAACGAAAAAAAATACGTGTGCATACTAAGTGAAAACCATATGCCGCCTATATAACGCCTGCATAACACCTGTTCTCCTCTACGGATGCGAATCGTGTCACCTCGCTAGGGCCCAGAACAGCAAAATTTTGAGTTTTGTGAGTCTCAGAAGAATATTGGGTGTGCGGTGGTTTGACTTTGTGGGGAATGAAGTAATAAGAGAACGGACGCAGTAAATTCCGGTCACAACTGTCATCAAGCGGAGGCGATACGGTTGGCTTGGCCATGAGCTGCGAATGTCTCCTGAGAGCCTTAACCACGCTTGCCTACTTTACAAGGCATCAGGTTCTCGACGTCCCGGACGTCCACTGCTGACTGTTCGTCGGCAGTTTGTGTCAGAATTACAGGACGCGAAAATCGCAACTTGGGAGGATGCACAGGAGCTGGCAGCCGACAGAGATGCTTGGAGGATCTTTGTGGACACCGTATGCTCCAACTAAAGAGCGGACATGAAATGATGATGATGATAAATATGTATGTAGAACTATTGGTTTCAGAAGTAAAATAAAATAAAAATGTCACTAGAAAAACGCGACATATGACATGCGCGCATAGATAATCATGTCCCCAAGATTCATGACAATGTACTTAACAAATTTGAATTTTAAATCTGACAGAGTGATGTTTGTGTAATCTATATTTTTAAATTTAGTATTGTACACTGAAAAAGTTCTATGAAAAAAAGCGTTTTTAACATACGATGTTTTTAAATGGTCAGGAACAAATAAACATGAATCGTGACACAGAACTACTCAGTTTAATAACAATACATGTGCCAGCCAGGATTTGTAGACGGTACTACCCGTTTCATGTACCAATAAGTAAAACATCGTATGTTAAAAACGCTTTTTTTCATAGAACTTTTTCAGTGTACAATACTAAATTTAAAAATATAGATTACACAAACATCACTCTGTCAGATTTAAAATTTGCACTATAAATGCGTTATGTAACTTAGTAGACATTTTAATAATAAATATGTACATCTCCCTTCCCCTCCTTATCCTCTCATCCTTGTCCTAATTCCGCCCAATTTACAATAACTTACTGTTCTTAAAAAAATATTTAAAAATTCTTCGATTTTTGAAAAATATTTACGAGTACATGAAAATAACATTTTTATATGTATGAACTTATATGTATTTATTTGATACGTAATATATTTTCTTTACCAACTTTGTATAGTTTGTGGAAATCTGTTATTAGTTCTGAGTTTATACACTATTTATTTATTTATTATATATATGGCCTAAGCCAATTACAACAGTTACATGAAGAAACATAAATGCAAGAAACTGAACAAAAAGAACATAAAACTATTTAGCAAAGACAAACAACTGCAAAACAATAATTATACACAATATATTCATAAAAACGAAAGATCTAAGACGAGCTAAACCATGCCAATCCAACTTCATCCCACACTGTTTAATCGCAAAGAGCCGGAAGATCTATCCCAAAGAATTCCAAGTCGTGTGATGAATTGACTAATCTACACATTCTGGACATTGGGGCATAAAAACCAAAGTTGCTCTTAGAAGATTTTATAAATAGCAGATTTTGACTTCTGGTGACACGGTTGGGAACATGAAAAGAAATTGATCGCAACAAAGATGGGACATCACTTAAAGCATTAAGTATTTAGAAAATGCATATATGGTCCATCTCAGTTCTACGTCTCTCCAATGAAGACAGATTAAGAGATTGCTCTATTTCAAAATAGGAATAATAACCCCTTTGTAATCCGAGCAACCATGCCACTTTCCTTAGAAAACGGTGTTGGACAGACTCGATATGGTCAATATGAGTCCTGTAGAATGGAGACCAAATAGGAGAAGCGTATTCTAGATGGGGTGGAACTAGTGAGCAATAAAGAGTTTTGATTATATTCATATTTTTGAAGTACATAACATCACATCATCACGTCATCATAACAACTATGGAAAGCATTCTTCAAAATAACTACAGTATGAAGATAAATAATTACAAAACAAAGCTACTGACTGTAGGCCGAATGCAGCACCAGATGGGAGTAGTGGTGTCGGGAATACCACTAAAGAACACCAAGGAGTTTGTCTACCTCGGGAGCAAAATAACGTGGGACGGTCGGTCTAAGAGCGAGGTCGACAGCCGTATACATCAAGCTAGACTTGCATTTAATAAAAGGTCAAAAATAATAGAATCAAACAATATAGACTCAAAACTAAGAATATTCCTAATCAAGACCTATGTATGGAGTATCTTGATGTATGGCTGCGAGACATGGTGCCTATCCGAAAGAGATAAACGGAGACTAGAGGCTTTTGAGATGTGGTCCTATAGAAGACTACTAGGAGTTTCCTGGAGAGACCACATTACGAATGAGGAGGTTCTCCGAAGAATCGAAGGTGGAAGGCACCTGCTCAGGACCTTGTCCGAAAGGCGAGCGAGATTCTTTTGATAAAACCGAGAAGTTTGAGAGATTTGTTTACAATATTATCAATGTGTTCACGATAGAAGAGTGATATAGACGGAAAGTACCGCTGTGCCAAATCCATCAACTCTATCATTTCTTTTATAAAAATAATTATTGTGAACGCGTCTATCTTTAAAAAAATACCGTTAGATTTTTTTTGAAGCAACAATGACTCAAATTGCGCCTTTCGCAAGGGTCGTTGAAGCTATGTAATAAAAGTCTGTCCGCTCAGGCAATCGGGAGCCTATTGTTTTTGCCGAGAAGGTACCCCCAAGAACCGGCCACATGTCAATATTTGTGAAGCTCAGGACACTTTTAAAAACGCGAATAATAATAGTTTAAAATAATATTTATTTTTTAAATCCATGAAATCCAAATCACTTTATTTACATGAATAACATTTTTTTAAAGATAGACGCGTTCACAATAATTATTTTTATAAAAGAAATAATAGAATTGATGGATTTGGCACAGCGGTACTTTCCGTCTATATCAAGAGTTTACTTTCTAAAGTAATGCCAAGATCCTTTATTGATGAAACCGTTGAAAGGGAAGTCTGAAAGAATCTGTTTGTTTACTATAAATATGTATGTAGAACTGTTGATTTCTTAAATAAGATAAAATAAAATAAATAAGGGTCGTGGCCAATGCGATGACCGTTTTTTTGGTAATTCAAAATTACAAATTTAAAAATATTTTTTATGCTTCTAATAAGAAGGAAAAAAATATTTTTTTACTCGATAGTATTTCATAAACCCTTAATACTTTAAAAATGTTTTTAAAATGTAATATTTTCCTGTTGTCATTCCTATAAATATTTATTTCAATATTACACCAAGTCGTTGGAACAGTAGGCATAATCCCCCAGTCTACACACGTGCGTTTCCAGAAATTCTCCAGCAGCCTAGTGGACCACATGGTGACGATATCTACCTACTGTCTACAAAAGATTCTCTTCGGACATCTATCTCCCTTTGTTAACCATGGAGTTGAAACAGTGCTTTTTTTAATATTTTTTTATTGCTTAGTTCTTGGCATGAACACTTGACAAACTTACTACTATGCTCTATTTTTTATAAATGTATTGATATCATTCTAACTTTGCTAGAATTCCACTCGTCCATGCGCTTTGTAGCTGCACGATGATTGGTTATCTAGCTTTCATATACCAACTTAAAAATACCTACATTTTATAAATGGGGTCTAGAATTCCAATCGTCTTTGCGCTTAGTAGTTGCAAGACGTGTTGTAATCTTACTCCTTTTTACTATTCATTTTATTTTTTTATTTTTTTTAGTATCATTAATACACTAAATTTATTTGTCAATTTTTAAAATGTGTAAATGGGGGCTAAATTTCTAATTGTCTATGCGCTCTGTAGCTGTAAGACGTCCTGTAATCTAGCTCCTATCTGTTGTAATTTTTTATTGATCTTAATTGAAAACGAGGAACTAGAATCCCAACTGTCCATGCTCTCTGCAGCTGTAAGACGTACTGGGATATTTATTAATTGTACAGCGCCCTTGAGGTGATTTTCACAAAAATGGCGCTTTATAAATTATCCAACTATATACCTGAAGATGGCACGGAATTAGAAATTCATTTCTTCCCATGTAAATCCAATCTCTCGATTCTATCTCCGGCACGGACGGTATGTCCCAGGCGGGAGATTCGTCTCCACTGTGATACCACGCGAAAATCATGCCGTCGATTTCCCTGGACCGCCAAGTACGAACAGACGCTCTTTTGGGAACTGAAAAAACACAAAAAAAACATTATTTCATGTTATTTACCCGATAAAACCCCATCATGCAGTTCTGCGTTGGGCAGTGGCGAATGGTGATTTTATTTACAGGTAAGCTATAATATATTATGTAAGAAAATTTCTTCATGGGGTCGATTATTTGGGATAGTTGCTGAATGTACATCTTGAGTGGTTTATGCTATGTATATGTGCCGCATGTAATGTATATGTTTGTGTATGTTTTATATGTGCGTTCATGTGTGTGCGTGGATGGCTCGGAGTGTACATTCGGTATTTTTATTTATTTTAATTTATTACCTCCATGGAAAACGCAAATGTCAACAATTATCCTTTTTTCACTTAATGTTCTTATTTATTTTTTATTTTTTGTCACATTTAATGTTTATATCTTTTTAATTTATGAAAACTTAATTGGTCTCTTTATGTTAAAAATTGTTGTTTTTAGTACTTATTTTGTATGACTGTATGTTTTCTAAATAAAATAAAATAAAATAAAAAATATATATATTGTTGGATAATTTATAAAGCGCGATTTTTGTGAAAATCACCTCAAGGGCGCTGTACAATTAATAAATATCCCAGTACGTCTTGCAGCTACAGAGCGCATGGACGGTTGGGATTCTAGTTCCTCGTTTTTAATTAAGATCAATCAAAAATTATAACAGATAGGAGCTAGATTACAGGACGTCTCGCAGCTACAGAGCGCATAGACAATTAGAAATTTAGCTCCCATTTACACATTTTAAAAATTGACAAACAAATTTAGTGTATTAAAAAATAATAATAATATGAAAAATAAAAAGGAGTACGATTACAACACGCCTTGCGGCTACTTAGCGCATAGACGATTGGAGTTCTAGACCCCGTTTACAAAATTTAGGTATTTTAAAGTTGATATATGAAAGCTAGATAACCAATCATCGTGCAGCTACAAAGCGCATGGACGAGAAGAATTCCAGCAAAGTTAAAACAATATCAATAAATTTATAAAAAATAGAGTATAGTAGTAAATTGGTCAAGTGTTCATGCCAAGAAGTAAGCAATAAAAAACTAAATAAATCAAACACTGTTTCAACTCCATGGTTAACAAAGGGAGATTGATGTCCGAAGAGAAGCTTTTGTAGACAGTAGGTAGATATCGTCGCCATGTGGCCCGCTGGCTGCTAGATAGTTTCTGGAAACGCACGTGTGTAGTACTATTATGCCTTTTGTTCCAATGACTTGGTGTGCATTTTGGTCCGTATTATTTCGTTTTATGAGACGCAACATTCCTTTTTTTGTACCTACATAGAAGATACATAATATAATGTAAGTAATACATACTATAAATTGATATTTTTCTGTGGTTCTGTGTGATGCAACAACTCTCATCCATGAAATCAACTCAAACGACGTAACTTCGTGATATATTATATTATATATGACATTGGTCGTAGGGAGTCAGAAAAGTTGATGCATGCCACGGATCGGAGAACCTTACTGGATGTCAAAAATAAAATATAAAAAATAAGGAATAATTTTAAAAAAAATATTTATAGATGACAACCATGAAGTTTCGCATAAATAAATTGTCTATGTTTTTATGAATGTATGTATGTGTATGCGCATGGGTGTATGTACGTATGTGTGTATGTACATATGTATATATGTGTATATTTATATATATGTGTATAAACATGTGTATGTCTGTATGTATATGAATCTAAATGTGTATCCGAATAAGTTTATATTTTGTTTGTCTGTGCTCTATATTAATTTGTTAAGTATTATAATATATTAAAATGTAATTGCCTAGCTTGGAACGGGGTATGTACCCTTGTTAGCTGGGCAAAGTGAACATGGAATTGTTTTTTAATAAAAAGTGTGAATAAATAAATAAATATGGATATCCTATCCATTACTTTAATATATAATTCATTAAACAATAAATAAAAAAAACCACTATGAATTCAGTCGATATTAAGTATTCAATTGAAATGTAAACTGGCCGCATTGTTCTGTTAACTAATAGTGCTAAAAACGGCCGCGTGGAGCGCTATATGCCCTGCAATATGACGCATGAAAGTAATTATGGTCTTATGTCAAAAGTACCATCTCAAAGAAAAATAGCCCTTAAGAAATAATGTTTAAAATACGGTTTTCCAAATTAAGAATTTTTAAATAATTTGTGTAATCTGCAAGTTTAATCTTGGAGAAAAAACTCGCACTGGGGTTAAGACATTCAAAATATGGTATATTTATTTGTATGAAAAAATAATCTGAAATAATCGGCTAGTTTCTTGGCTCACCGCAGGCGCTGGGCGCGCTTTATTAATATTAATATTAGTATAAAAATACGAACGCTGAAAATGATTTACAATAATTGGTAATTATTTATTTGTTTTTCTGTAAATAAAGTTACAGTAAATGGTTAGTCAAACATAATGGTTAGCTGCGCATAATCGCTTCTATACACGGTTCGCCCCTGGTGTTAGGTAATTTTTTAAGCTGCTAAAATTGAGCTTAAAAGTGAGATCAAAAGTTAGCTTTCACCAGATAAATCCTCTAAATTCTCAGACGTTTAGTTTTAAATTTGTCATGCATAAAAGCTCACTATGTGTAGGGATGTGGAGAGTTATTATCCCCCGTACAGCGGCTAATTCCGAACAGCAGTTTTAAGTTACGATACTCTTTAATGGTGGAGAGAGTGCAGAAAAATTTCTGCGCTATCTGTACCTAAAAAAGGGTGGATATTATCCTCGGCTCTTCCCAGACGACTTTTTGCTGGGGATGCTAGGCTATCAGTCATTATGGAGGAGGAAGGATGTTCATTTGGGTGTTCACTTTTTCCAGGTGATCGGTGGTCGCATACATAACTCAGAAATTCTGATGGATGTAGGTCTGTTCGTACCTGATAACTATCTTCGACAAAGACAGCATCGATTGTTTTATCCAATGGTTATGCCGGTTGGTAGAGCAATCCTGCTACTTAATCGCATCGCCTCGGATGTCGACATATTTCACGACAGTGGGCCTTCCCTTAGGAAAACACTTTCTAACTTTTAATTTTTCTTTTTAAATGTTGTTATATTATTTTAATAACATAACTATCAGGCGCGTTCCGTCCATAGATGCTGTGGATGCGGCGCATCCCTTGAAAATAAATAAATAACATGAATTTTACAAAAAAAAAACATTATAATCACGAAATAAACCTTCAAATGTGTATTCCTAAAATTCTCACTGAGAACGTTCGGGTACACGCGATTCAAACAATATCTTCAGTATCACCTAGCTACATATGCGTATTTCCTATATCAACGTACGTACTGAATATCTAGGTATCTTGTTTTTGATAGTATTCGATGTATACGCGGGATGCTGCTTGTCGAGTTGCGTCTAGTTCCCATAGCAATTGTCCAAATTTTCGCGCACGCGCTTTAGGTTCAAAAGGTTTTAGATTTCTCTTTCAAGACTCGAAGAGATAAGAAGCATCCAACATGTATAATGCAAAGAAAAAACGACTCTAATAACGTTTATCATAAAGTTTGAAGTAGCGCGTTATTGACACTTGGCCCAAATTTAAAACGATTTTCTCGGGGCTTGTTTTAGGGGTTTTGATGTTTATCTCCTTTTCACACTTTTACGGGGACCGTCCTGAAAGACCATCGATGGCGATCTTTCAGCTTTGTTCGGTGGAACTAAGGGACGCGGAATTGACGTTGGAGGAGGCGAGAGTGCTGGTTAACAATAAGGTCTCCCGGAGGCGTCTGGTGATGTCCACATGCTCCACTTAGGAGTGGAAAAAGAAGATGAAAATTTATTGCTTCTCCTTTAGACGCGCCTGTGCTCCGTCAATTAATTGACTGTCAATTATTAATTATTATCTACTCTAAAACATTTAAGAAAATTCTTGATGGAAGTTCATTGTAATTTATTATATAAATAAAACACGAGTGATACTTTAATCTACAAATTTGGAATATCCAGTGACCGGTTTCATCGCTTTCGCGACATCTTCGAGACTGGTATCTTTATTAAAGAGTTAAATGTATTTATACAAAACAGAGGTAAGGATAGATAATTCAAAGTTATATGTAAGTAAATTTAAAAAAGTTATTTTTATCTTAAGGATCATTATCAACTAATTTTTCTTTGGGTTAACTAATGAGTTGATAAAATGCTATTTTAATGAGTTTAAGTATTTTATTTAGACGCTAAAAATAAAATAAAAATTTTAGACGCTAAAAATAAAATAACCTACTTCCACTATCTATTAAAACCATTAGTAACGAGAAAATGTTTAAAAATGCTATAAAAAAAAATGGATAGTGGAGCTAGTTAGAAGTAAAATGGATTGTCTTATTCGCCCATACCAATATTGAATCAACTGCTCCACAAGTGTATAGCTTATGTTAGGTTTTTGTTACTTTCATTGTGTGTTTTGTAATATAAATAATATAGATGTACATAAATACCTTGTGTTTAAAACTGTCTGAATATTTGTTAATTATCTTCGTTTTTTTAAGTTAGTCTTCTTTGTTTATTCTCAAATGTCATTTTTAAAAAGTGTATTGTTAAGTGTCCTCGGCACGGGAATCCCCAGTGAGGTCATATTATTTTTATTATTAATTATAGTTTGTAAGCAAAAAATATGAATAAATAAATAATCAATATAATCGCAGTCAGTAAAGAATTCACTTATTGAATTCAATCCAATAAGTGCATATTATGCACTTCTGGATTATCTTCTTGCTACCAGATTACAGAGAGCTCCTTTGGCCAGCTTCTCTCGTTCGGCAACGAGCACCTTTTGCGGTGTGCGGTATGTGGTGGTCAAGCTATCATACTCGTTCGTTTAGTGTAGTCTCGCACCCTCGTGACGTATTACATCAGTCAGCGGAGCGCTTGTGGGGCCATCAGACGTGATATGATTTCAATCCAGCATAGTCATACAAATTTTACTCTTCAAATCCAGTGTAAAAACGCCCATTGGAATATTACAAAAAAGGCAACTACATCATTTAAAAAAATTAAAGAGATATTTCAAGTTTTGTATCGTTTGTCGATTAGTGTGACACTACAGCCACACAAGAGTTAAATGTCTTACTTGTGTCCACGCCGGGTATAGCGACACATTTCCCAGATTGTCCACTGAACCTCCACCTGTGGAACGGACACTCCAAGCAATCCCCTCGGACGGATCCGCCGACGGCCATGTTGGCTCCCAAGTGCGGACAGTGCGCGTCCAGGACATGCGCTTCTCCGGACACCCCGCGGAACACTGCCAAAGATTCCCCTAGAACAGAAAAATAATCAAACGTCTGGCTTTACCCGCACATACCCTACTTCATTATCATCATAATCTCCTTATTTGTACCTAATTGTGCATTGGGCGCTGCATTTGTACGTCAATTTTGTAATTAGTTTTACTGTTATTATCAAATGTATTTTTTATATTAATGAATTTAATAAAAGGTACATGTTTTTTTAAAATTATATACATATCTACTTTTTCACATCTAGTAAATGTTATCACTGTAACTTTCCAAAAAAGAGACTAACTCTTGTGCTTGGAGAGTGACTTACACTGTTGTAGTTAACAAATTACAACAGGGATGGAGAATACCTTAAATAAGGGAATATGGAAGTCAAGGCATTTACAGGGCTTATGACATGTCATTGGCTGGTTTAAGTGGCCACTTTAAACACTGTGTAACATTCACCAATTTCCGTATTGAATGTTGAGGGTTTCTTTAAAACTACTTTAATAATTAATCTTTGTACTATTTTAAGAGGGTTCAATATATTGGCGTATGCACCACCCCATCCTACAATACCATATTGTAACAAAGATTGTTCAATTTAGTAATATGCTATTTTTAAATTATTGATTATTAAAATGTTCCTTAATCTAATAAATATGAATATACGTTTTTTAATTCGTGTATATAATATATATCTATATATATACATATACATATATTTATTTGGATAATTATATAGCGCCGTTTTTGTGAAATCATCTCAAGGGCACTGTACAATAAATAAATATCCCACCACGTCTTGCAGCTACAGAGCGCGTGGACGGTTGGGATTCTTGTTCTTCGTCTCCAATTATGATTTACAAGAGCTAGATTACAGCACGTCTTGCAGCTACAGAGCGCATTGACAATAATTAATGTAGCCCCTTTTTACATTTTTTATTTGAAAATAAAGTTTAGAGATTAAGTGATATTTTTTAAAAATTCATAAAAAACAAATTTACAAGAAGTTAGATTACAAAAAGTCTTGCAGCTACTGAGCGCATGGACGGTTGGAATTCTAGACCTCATTTACTAAATTTTGAAATTTGATAGTTGATAACATTTACTTTTTGAAGCTTGATTACCAATCGTCTTGCAGTTACAAAGTGCATGGACGAGTGAAATTCTGGCAACTTAAAATTATCAATAAATTTACAAAAACAAACATTGATCATAATAGTAAATTTGTAAAGTGTTCGTGCTAAGTTGTAAACAATAAAAAACTAAACAGATAAAGCACCGTTTCAACAAACGTGTGTATGAGAGTGGTTTGAGGATTGACGTATCATTTTTTATGTACGAGTATATTGGAAAGAATATTTTAAATAAATATGTATATACATTTTCTAATGCGTTCAACTAGTTCACGAATATGGTCTTTCCATTTAAAGTTTTGGTCTGTGTATTCACCAAGATGAAATTAACTTACCAAAACAATCAACTTGTTTCACAGCCCCATTTTTCAATTCCGACGATTCTAGTACTCCGTACCAGCCATTCGGAAATGGTGGTGGCAACTTGTTGCCAGTTTTTCTCAACATCCTTGTCAAGTTTACCAAGTCCTTTCGTTTTTGACACACTCCAGGAAGATCAAAATCCTAAAAAAATATTAATGAAAATGAAAACGTCCTTAATGAGGAATTCCACTGTTTTCTGATTTATTTATTCTCTATTAGCGTACTATTTTACAAAGCAATTTTTTTTTGTGCGTTATTTACAAAGATATGATTTTTAAAGTTACATTTATCAAATACCGCGCCAAACGACTGTAATCAGTGTGTCACTTTTCAGTAGTGACGTCATGAAACGGTTCGCGTTCTTACTTTCACTGACCTGACAAGAATCTATGGAGTATTGATTTTATTACTTCATTTAGTTGATCGTAATTTGCTCATTTCTATGTTATGGTTGTTTTTACGAACGTTTCGATTTTGAAAAATATAGAAATTTGACATAATCTCTGGTTGAAATGTCAAATTATACAAATTATACACTTTTTTTTCTATGGTCAAAACGTTCCTTATAAGGTGCGGGGGCTTTAAAGCGGAAACCAGAAATACTACACGTAGATATACGGAGCGACGTCATTATTTACGACTTTGAAATGAATACTATTTTTAACAATTTTTATTTATTTTTGCGTGCGTTTTTGAGATATTTCATCCTACTCCAAAATTTTTAAATATTCACGTGCATACGAAAACCTTTTTAAAATTTATTTTAGGGTTGGGCTGGAATTACCGGGGAGGAAGGGTTAAAGTTATAAGGGTCTATGAAATACAGTGCAGTCAAAAAAAAATTATTACTTGTTAGTTGCATAAAAAATACTTTTAAATTTGAAATTTTGAATTCACGCAAGCATTGTCATAACTCGACCAATTGAAGCTGGAGATCGAACAGAAGCGGCCAGCATCGGTGAATAGGAGAGACATCGTGTTTCATCAGAACAACGCCAGGCCGCACACATCTTTGATGACGCGCCAGAAGCTCCGGAAGCTCGGATGGGAAGTTCTTATGCATCCACCCTATAGTCCGGACCTGGCGCCGAGCGACTACCGCCTGTTCCTGTCTATGACCTACGCGCTCGGGGGTACAAATTCGGCCGGGGAAAATTGGTTGTCCGAGTTTTTTCCCAATAGGGACAAGGGCTTATACAAAAGGGGCATTATAAAGTTAGGTTCTCGTTGACAATAAGATATCAAACAGAACGGGCATATTTGACTTAAATCGGATGATTGTAACACTTTTTATAAAGCATTAAAATAAAGAAAAAAATACAAAATTACTTTTTCCCCAACCTTATATTTTTCATCAGTATTCCTAGTATGTGATATTTCCCTATATATTGTTTAAGCTATAACTGATACTCGGTCGGTAAATCCATTAATTTTAGATATTCAGAGTCAGATTAAGCATCTAAAAGCAGTGGGATGATCATTCAAATATGCTGGATAAGAGGACATGCTGGTATCGTAGGAAATGAGAGAGCGGATGAACGAGCAAGAGCCGCAACTTGTAAATACGGCACTTTTCTCCTCAGAATTTCCCCTTAGCTTTGCTAAACGCTGTATAAAACAAAATACGCAGCAGCGTTAGGAAGATCATTACCGCGCTTCTTCTGCAGGTAAAATCACTAAACCCAACGCTGGCTGATGCGGCAAACTTCCGTCATCATCACCAAAGTGCTTTCGAAACGACCCAAATTTTTACCGGACACGGAGCTATGAGAAGTTACTTATCTATATAGGTAACCTATGTTTGAATTAAGGAATGATGACTATTGTCCATGCGATGTTATTTCTTCACAGAGTATCGAACGTCTGTTATTTCAGTGCCTATTTTTCAGTTTACAACGCCATAATCTTGGAGCAGAATGTCCTTAACAGATATCCACACTGTAGTTAAAAGTAGCGATCACGCGCCATTGTTCTTGGACTTTGCAACAATGGTGATTGGACTCATAAAGGTAATAAACCAAAATCAGTGATCGAACATCCCATTTCCAAGACAAACAATAACGATGTTTTCGGAGTACCTTAGCCTTGTACGTGACACGTAAGGCTACTAAATACAGGGGTCCATATAGATATATATAAATATTAAAAACAGATGTTTCCCTATTCGCCAAGTTTTGTTTCTGATTTATCGTTGATACCACAATAATAAGTCTCAACTTCCTGTTCGACGCAATCAATCAATTCTAGAGTAAAACCTATATTATGTTATAAATAGTTACCTGGGTGTAATTAAAACATTTTAACACGGTTTTGTATACGTAATGCATACTATAAACCAGTGCCAACATTATCAGGATATCATTTCTTAACATCGGAGTACAAAACTGGACAATATTCACAGCGCAATCGTACGCTACTTTCCAAAAGTAGAATATTTTCTCCATGTTTAAAAACAATGTGTCGGTGCTGTCCCAAAAACTTCTTTCAGAGCTGTTCAGGCTTGTAAAGGTCATAAGCTCTAACGCATCCTGGCCGCTCCTTTTGCAGGACGAGTTGAATTCGCTCGGTGACATTTTGCTTCTGAAAAAAAACATAAAACTCAGTACTTTCAATATGTACCACTCTCAAAATTTCTGGAGTCACGATCCTATCAACATTTCAAAACTAGAGCCGCTAATATAAAGACTATCTTCATCGGAACATACCGAGACGGTAAACTGAACTTCTGTACTGTCTCTATCTACCTCGGTATGTTCTATCGATCTCGAGGTCATATGATCTAATCCAACCAATGAATGACGCGAAAAATTTAGTCTGCGTTCCTTACTTAATTAAAATATAAAATAGTTCTCATTCGTATTTAAATAGGCTTCTGTGATAAAAAGTGGCCTCTTTAAAGCGATCATAAACTCCGATAAATCCCAATTCAAGAAAAAATGCTCGCTTGAAAATGATTTTAATATGACTTTTGACAATTACCAAGACGGTTTGCTTAATTTTCGTCTGTATATATCTACCGAGGTATTACAAAGCCGGCTCTTTTGATATATCGATACGAACACTCGGTAAGATAATAAAACAGAAGGACAATATATAATAACTAATTTATTTTTTATGGTGGCATCGTTTTTACGGCTAGAAACTTTTGCAGTTATAAGGGCAGCATCTAGCCAGGCTAGCCACTGCATCTAGCCGTTCGGTTACAAACGGCACATCTCTGTTGTAATTTGTTAATTATAACAGCTCCTCAGGGAGTTGAATCCAGTCCTTGTCTACAAAAATTTGGACCAACTCAAAGCATTAAATATATATATTTAAAAAAAGAAAACAAAGAGTTATAAGATAATGGCGTCTATTGCTTGCATTAATTATATTTAAAACATTTTAATTAATTCTACTGCATCTTCATCTTCCAAATATTAATTTATAGTAAAGAAACATTTATTTATTACGAATACTTTTAACACTCCTGCAAATCCAGCTAACGACAGATCATAAGCCTTATAAATGACTAGACTTCTATTTTATTCTACTTCACTAAAACTTCACTTATATTATCTGATGTAACATGCAAATATTAATATAATCGTAAATATCCAAAGTCTTCATCGCTCTTGAGATAGCATTATTAAAAACCCGTTTTAAGAGCGGCGGGAAGAGCGGGAACCCAAATTTAAATAATTCAAATTCGGAATAATTTTAAATTCGACGTTTGGAACGGTCTCTCCTCCAATAATGCATAAAACATTTAAATTCATTCCAAATTCTAAATTCAAATAACCACAGACAAATAGGTCTCCCATTTTGTATGCGCATTGTCAATTTGACAGATTATAAATGTCAACTCCGGCGCTGAAGGATTGTCTATGAGTGAATAATCAATGGGGAAATAACCATAAACAACCTTCTTTTTATATATTTAAAGGATGGCTTGCATTTCCCTGTATCCAGGCGGATGCAGAATACAGTTATAATGTAATAGAGCCAGAACCCAAAACGAATGTCAGCACAACCCTAAGATACTCTCAGGTAAAAATCCCGAAACGTCGGCCTCACGGTGTAGTGGTCAGCGCGTTCGCCTACCATGCAAGAGGTCTCGGGTTCGAATCCCGACATGGTTGATATAAAAAAATATTAATTCTTTTTTTAACATATTACAACAGAGATGAAGAACATTTAAGAGAAGGTAATATAGAAGTCTAGGCATCTACAGGGCTTATGACCTGTCAATGGCTGGTTTAAGTGGCCACTTTACACACTGTGTAACATTCACCATTCTGCCTATATTTAAACATCTATATTCCTTCAATTCTTCCATCTGTTGATGTTTGTGAAGTTAAAGAGCTGAAACCTTTATTTATGCTGGTGAGATTCATCTAATTGAATTATTTCACTTACATACTAGGCAACGCTTGAAAATGTTATTTTTTCAATTTCTATACTTCTTCATGGACCAGGTAATTTATCAACAATATTTTGAGCTTGTCCAAATTTTTGTAGACAAGGACTGGATTCAACTCCCTGGGGAGCTGTTCATATTAACATATTACAACAGAGATGAAGAACATTTAAGAGAAGGTAATATAGAAGTCTAGGCATCTACAGGGCTTATGACCAGTCAATGGCTGGTTTAAGTGGCCACTTTACACACAATAATTAAAATAAAATAAATAAACTACCGTAAGACGTCACTCCCCATCATGTACACAATAATTGTTTTTTTTTTTACGTAATAGGAAACGTTAATGTAAATACATGTATTTAATTAATGTAAAAATTGTATTTAGTAGTAAGGTTGTATTCATATTTGTTATCTGACTAATAAAAAAATAAAAAAATGACGATTCAGTCGGGGGTTTTGAGTTCACTGTAGATAAGCTAAAAAGGTACTCCTTGCCTTGACGCTCAAAACCCCTGGACTCAAAACCAAATCATCGAAAGGGTCAAGAGTTTCAAATACCTGGAGAAATATGTTACATAAAATAACAGCTTTCAAAAAGAACAGTATGACGGCTGTCTAGAGATCGGATATTTACTCAGTAAAAACCAAATGTCGCCTATATAACGCCTGCGTAACTCCTATTCTTCTCTACAGACGCGAATCGTGGCACCTCACTAGGGCATTAAACATCAAAATTCTGAGTTTTGAGAATAGGTGTCTCAGACGAATCTCGGGTGTGCGGTGGTTTTACTTTGTGAAGAATAAAGTAATAAGAGAACGGGCGCAGCAAACTCCGGTGACAACTGTCCAACAAAAATAAAAACAATTTTTTTTTAAACATCCATTTGCACATGCATTCTCGTCGAATGCAACTCTGGTAGGTCGATGAAAAAAGATTTATGCTTCAAACTTTTTTTTCAGATTCGATTGAAAATTGTAATATCTACGAACACGCGCAGCGCAAAGATCTACATTTCGGTAAAAACCGCACGTAAATCGGTTAAGCCTTTTAGGAGGAGTTTAGCGACATCATACGTGCGGAAGAATTATATACACGGTTTTTCAGGGCCAGACCGCGAAACTTCAAAGGAATATTCCCCATACTAAACTTTAAAAAAAATCCCAATACTTTTTTTCTATGAAAATATATTTTTTCTACTCTTATGCTTTATTTATTTATACTTTATTAAGTAAGTTTATAACATCTTAAGAACTAATATAAACATTTAATAACATGACAATTTTTTTATTATTAAAATTTATTAGTAACATATTTTTTCAAATTAATTTGAAATAATTCAATCTTTTATTTGTTTATTTATTTTTATTTATAAATTTATTGCAAATAAATAAATTAACATACTTAATAACAGGGAATCTAATGAAAACGGAGTGTTCTCTGTTTATGATAGTCTCCATCTAACATGGCACAGCCTGTTCTAAGATGGAGATTTTCTATCTTTAGAGCATAAGTAGTCCTATACTAATAAAACAATAACATATAAAAGAAAAACTAAAACTACTTCATTATAAATGCCTAGCTAATCAAATGTAAGAAATTAAACATCATTATCATACAAATATAAAGTATATATATGTGCCAAGAATACACGTCACTTAAACATGAATAATATAGTATAATATTTAATAAAACAAATATAAAGCAATGAAATACATATATTTTTCAAAAAAAACTCTCGCTACGCTATTCATATGTGCTGTTTACTTTTTATTTTAAAATTTGTTTTACATTTTGAGTCTTTTATATTTGGCAGTAAATCCTATATCTGCTTTATTTCTTCGGGTAACTAATGAGAAAGTTCAGTGGTTTTTTTCAAATTTTTTATTTGTTAATAGGCTGTTAAACTAAGTCAATTTTTTTTTTTTTTAATTTTTACATATCGTATTATCGGCGCTACGATTTTTTAAAGTTTTGTATTTCTGAAATAACTCCGCGTGTGACGTCAGAGGTTCATTTCCGCTTATTCTCATTCAGTTCTTCCTATTGGTCCAGAAGCGACAAGCAGACCGGAAATCTTCCATAGCTCTCAGATCATAGGTTGATTCACATGAACCAGTGACGTCATTTAAAGTAGTGCGTTGTTTTCAAAATATTTTTTATTATTTTTTCTGTACATTTTCAAGAAACTTTGCAGTACAATTTAATGCTCTAATTTTTACTCCGCGTAGGAAAACATTTTTTGTATCCAATTTCCCGTAGGGCTGAAGTTCCTCATTGTACAGCTTCAATTCCTTGTACAATGAGTTTTGAGATTCTGTTTTTCTCCTCATTGCAAATCTTTTTTTCTTTACCCCTTATTTCATATGTATGACATTGTTGGTTAAATTTTATTAATGTTCTTATTTTATTCATCCCCTTAATTATTTTATGTAAAAAAATTGCTCCATTATATTAAATTTGCTGCTTTACTGCGAGCGAGCTAATTTCTTTGTGCATTATTTCTACATTAGAATAGATATTTCTTTTGAGTATAATCCTCATCGCCTTATTTTGAAGAATTTGTACATTTTCAATTTCTCCTTCATTACATAAAAAAAGAATAGAAGAACAGTAATTTATGTGTGGACATATGATTGTTTTATATATAAGAACACTACTCTTTACATCTATTCTTTTTTTGCAGTCTCAATCCTGGGGATTGGTTTGCAGCAAAGTCCTGCATCTCGTCCTCCATTGGTATCTATTTTCTGCAGCCCTCTTCAGCTCGACATATGAGGCGCAGTTAAAATCTTCGCACACTTGCTCCAAATACTCCCGTCGCGTTGGGGGCGCCCTCTGTAATTTGTCCCCTCAGCCATTCCCTCCATGATGTCATGCAGGAGACCCTCATGGCGCATAATGTGGCCGATCCATCGGGCTCGCCTCTCTGAGATGGTTTTGATTAGCTGCCTACCTTCTTCGATTTTGCTGAGAACCTCGTCATTAGTGATGTGGTCTCTCCGGCAAATTCCTAACATTTTTCTGTAGCACCACATCTCGAAGGCCTCTAGTCTTTTTTTATCTCTTTCGGTAAGGCAAAGGCACCATGTCTCACAACCGTACATCAATATACATATGTTTTTTTTTTCTTGTTTTTTTTTTTTTTTCTTTTTTAATACTAGTATTTTAACCGTATCTTATTTTAAAAAAAATTATAAATGGTATATTCTGTAATTTATTTTTGTTCTTCAATTTTTAATAACTAACGATATATTTTCAAATTTGTATTTAAGCTTCAATTTTTATTATTATCGGTATGTTTTCCAATTTATATTTTTGTTTAATTTCTTAATTCCTAATTTTATATTTTATAATGTGTATTTGTGGTTCAATTTTTATTATTATCGTTATGCTTTAAAATGTGTCTCATTTATTTACTATTAATAGCATATTTTCTAATTTATTTTTATGATTCAATTTTTATTATTTTTACTTGCATGATTTCTAATTTATATTTATATTGATTTTTCTAATGTTATTATTATTCTTTGAATTTATTAAGCATCATTTAATGAAATAAAAAATAAAAAAAAACAAATGAAAAAAATAAGGTCCTTCCTAAACACAGGAATTTCCTAACTAGTCGGGACCTGAACAAATAAATTCCGTACATTTTAAAACTGTGAAATACTAAATAAATAAAATATGCTCCATACATATGTCTTGGCAAGTTGCTTGCGGAGTTTTAGTTTGATATTATTTGACTCAAAAATCTTTGATTTTTTGTTATTTCGCAAACTACCCACAAATGAATTTTTTTGTTACACATTGGGAATGTGTTTTGAAATTAAATATCTACCCAAGTAAACCCCGAGATATTTTATTTCGTCCACAGAATTTGTATTTAAATATAAATTTGCTTTACGGATCTGGGCTTGAAGGGGAGATTTAGCAAAATGGGAACTCTCGCCTTCCACACAGTAGCCAGGCTCTTTATGGATCTGATCTAGGATATAGATGTAAAATTGCGTAATTTTACCAAAAGCCGCGGTAAAATAACGTAATCTACCGTAATTTAAGGTATTTTACGGTAACTTTCGGTAAAAAACAAATATTTACTTTATTTATTTATTTACTTAAGTTAGTTAATATTACATTGTATATTAACTAATATATTTACAATTATAACAAATACTTATTAAATATTTCTTACATAACTACATTATTACAATAAACATAACATTTTTTTTTTAAATCCGTAAGTTTTCTTTCATTCTTCATACTTTCAGGCATCTCATCATACAGTTTTAACCCTTTATACATTAAGCTATTTTGTGGTTTTGTTTTTTTCTTTAGTGGTAGTCTTATCCTATTTCTATTTCTTGTCCTATATTTATGTACATTTCTATTTAATATAATTTCACTTATAAAATACTTTGGCATGAGATTATTAAACACTTTATATATAAATACAAATACATTATACAATAGTCTTTTCTTTATTCCTATCCAGTTCAATTGTTTTCTCATTTTTTCAACACTATTATATTTGCTTTTTTTCAGTATAATTCTCATTGCTCTATTTTGTAGTATTTCAAACTTGTTTACGTCTCCCTCGTTAGCTAAATATAATATAGTAGAGCAATAGTCCCAATGAGGGGCAATTACTGTTTTGTATATAAGTTCTGCACTCTTTTTATTTATTTTTTTTCGAATTAAATATGAACAACTCCCTAGGGAGGAAATCCAGCCAGTCTGCAAGCATTTGGACATAATCAAACATTGTTGAATTACTACCTGGTAAAAGAAGAAGTATAAAAATTGGAAAATTGTTTTCAGGCGTTGCCTAGTAGGTGATTTGGTTCAGCCGGATGAATCTCACCCACGTGATAAAGGTTTCAGCTCTTTTACTTCCCAAAAGTCAACAGATAGAACAGTTGAGGAAATGTGGATGTTCAAACATGGGCAGAATGGTGAATGTTACACAGTGTGTAAAGTGGCCACTTAAACCAGCCAATGACAGGTCATAAGCCCTGTAAATGCCTAGACTTCCATATGCCCTTCTCAAAAAAAATTCCCTCTCTGTTGAAATAAATTTAAATATGAACAACTCCCTAGGGAGGAAATCCAGCCAGTCTACTTTGTCCCCATTTAGATATTTTTATTACAAAAAATTGTGACTTAAAAAAAAAACTTTTTGAAACTCTGTTAAATAAAGCATTTATCAGTGTGTAATAAGTTTATGTTCCTTCAATTATGTTTATTTTATTATGATTTCAAAATTTTTGAAATGGTCAACTATATTATAAAAATCCCTCTTCTCCACCCCTCCACTCTATTTCCTCATCCCTCAACCTTCTTAAGAGCAATTTTTTTTTCTCATGTCTTATATAATGTGTTTCACATTCCAATATACAGGACCAACCTGCCAATGGTTATGCCTGTTGGAAGGGCTATCTCTATGTTGAACAATATCACTTCGGACATTGACATTTTTCACGTCTCTGAGGGAGTTTTTCGTTACAAGATTCTCTTACTTTTTTAACATATTATTCTTTGGATATTATGTATACTAATGTGTTTTCTTTACATATACCTAATTTTACCTAATTATTTCTATATGTGTGAATAAAGATATTTTATTTTGTAATGTACATATATATGAATAAATAAATGAGAAATGATAAATGATAATATATTATTTTTCTCTTTACTGGGTAACATGTTCTCTCATTATATTTGTGAAAAACTTTAACTGGATGTCTTTACTATTTTTTATATTTTGTATTTTTATATGACAACTGTTGTTTTTCCTAAATAAAAATATTTTTTTTTTTTTTTAAGCAAAAAAATTGTGCATGCAAGCCATAGTTTGTGCTGTGCTGATCGAGGAACAGCGAATTATTATTTCGCGACCGGCGGATTGGAACATTGAATGCCACTTGTTCCAGTAACGATGGTACATCAATTAAGCCATTCTGTAAATTAAATATAAATATGGAGTCAATGTTATTTCTACGTTTTTGTAGAATTTTTAACATTGACTCCATTTCTCCGTAAGTGTAGTCTCCCCTTTCCAAAAGTAGAATGGAATATTTTTTTAAATATTTTTTACGTTCAATTTCATCCAAAATGCAACTTTTTAGACCCCTTTCAATTTGATGTCTAAAAAAATAATGACTCTAATGTAGATGTAATAAAAAAAGTATATCAATGTAAACAAAACATATTGAAAAAATAATAAAAACAGGTTAGAAAGTCGCGAGGATCTTAAAAAATTCAATCAATAAATCGGAGAGTGCTTTCAAAGAGCTGTATTCTTCATTCGTCTAGCCGCAAAAACGTTAATGTCATATCAGAATAACAATTTATTGTAAGCAAGCTTGTTTATCAGCACACAATCTGTCAGATAAAATCATTTCATGGGGAAGTGAAAAGCTAGATAGGAATTATCTAAATAACATTTTATCAATTCAAAGGTACTCCCTGTGTCCAGGCGTATGAAGAACACAGCTTTTAATTTTTAATTTATTACCAAAAGAACTTAAATTTAACTCACATTGTAACAAGAGCAAAATAAGAGAGTGGCTTCTCGATCAAGAGTTTATATATGAATAGTAGCTTAGGTGTAAATATTTTAATTTTTCATGTTTTTTTTTGTATTTAAAAATTAAATTTATATATTATTATTTGTATAAACATTTTTATTCTGATCTTTCCGGCTGTTAATTTTTACCTGTTATTCATTGTTTTTTTAAATGTAAATAATATTATTAAGTTAGTATAAATATAATCTTCACCAACAAGCTACAGAAAGTGGCTTGGTGGGATTTTAGTTTTAGTAAAAATATAACAAGTGAAATTTTTTTAAACTGTAAAAATGTATAATTATACTATTAAAATAAAAAAAAGTTCTGTTTGTGAAATAGAACCAGCAGGTTTATTCTGTCACAATTTGGTTTCGTAAGTTCGTTCGTTTGTCATGTATCCATCTCACGGAAGTTCGGAAATTATAAAAATATATAAAATTTAAAGGCTTTTAAACTAAGCCAATTTTTAATTCTTTTATTTTTATCTATCGTATTATCAGCGCTATGATTTTTTGACGTTTTGTGTTTCTGATATTACTCCACGTGTGACATCCAGTCGCACAGACTACTTTTGTTGACTACTGTCAACAGGCCGGCTTCTCCTGAAGAGTTTTAAGTGGTTTCCTCTCCACGTGAGCAAATGCTGAGAAGTTCCCGATTGGCCAACTCTAGAATATCCTTCATGTGCCTCGATTATTAACGCTATATCTGTATATATGGATACGGTATACAGACTAACATTAAACCCATCAAAAACGGAACAACTATGGGTGGCTTCAGCCAGACGACAGAATTTGATCCAGGATACGGCCCTACCCAATGTAGGGAGTACCGCTTAACCCAGCGTTAAACTACTGGGAGTTTTACTCAATTCTGACCTTTCTCTTGACGCTCAAATTAGTAGAACGATAAGTTCATGCTTCTACCAGCGGAGACAAATTAAATGCATACGCAAAAATTTGCCGGTTGATGTCGCCCGTCAATTAATAAATGCGTTTGTAGTGTCTAGAGTCGATTATTGTAATGGTATCTACGCAGGTCTACCAATGAACAAAATGACTCGCCTACAGTCTGTATTGAATGCCGCAGCGAGACTTATTTTCGGAATCTCTAAGTTCAGTCATATCACTCCACTACTTTGTGAACTACACTGGCTACGTTTTCCACAGAGGGTCGAATACAAACTCTGTCGGCTTTTGTATAAGTCACTGCCCAACTCTGCTCTGGAATATCTAAGGGAACTATGCACTCCAGATGAACTAGCTGACAGGCGTCTCACGCTTAGATCAGCTACGTCTACGGCGAGAGGAAAAGTTATTATACCTCTGCGCAAACAGCGCACTAAATTTGGTGAACGCGCATTTGCGGTCGCGGGCCCTATGGCATGGAATGCTCTCCCAGCAGAGGCGCGAGGCTGTGAAAGTGATGTGGTGTTTCGGAAAAAACTTAAAGCCAACTTGTTCTCTAAATCGTTTGAATAAATCCGTAGCATGTGACAACAAAATATATCGTTTTAATTAAATTACAAACTTAAAAGCTTTAATTAAATTTATTCACTATGTAAAGCGCCGTTGAGGTATTATATTACGAAAATGGCGCTGTATGAGTTATCCATAATGATGCAGAATTCCTCGACTGGGTTGTTTTATAAGAGTATTCAATGCTCCATCCCCATTACACCATGGTTTGAAATCGAAAAGCAATCAAAATTGAACATCTCTTTAATATCAAGAATGAGAATAGGACATTGTCTCGTTGCCTCGCATTTATCGAGAATAGGCGTCTTTACTTCGGCAGTGTGTCTTTGTGAAAATGACGATGAGACATTAGATCATCTGTTTTTTGACTGTCCCCTCTTCGAAAGAAGTGAATTCCTTCAAAATATATGTGAAGAATATAATACGTTCCCTCTTAACGTAAAATTTTTACTAGCCCAGAATGATTTGGATACTTATTTACTTCTGACTAAATTCCTAAGGACAAATAATAAAAAATTTTGAATTTGTTAAATATTATTTGCATAATTTAATTAATAAGTCTAATTGAATGTCCCCTTTACTTTTGGCCCGAAATTTCATTTTATGTTTACGTTTACTTTATACAGTAATAATATTTTATTGTCACAACTCTTTCATACTGATTTTAACTACCTCACATTATATTATATTTTTTCGTGGGTATGGGTTTTTTTTTGTCGTTCACTGAAGCGTATATTCTTTAAATTTCTTTTTCTTGTTTCTAAGAGCCAAAATCACTCGCAAACGAGTGGAGGCGTATAAAAAAAAAAAAAAAAAAAATACTTAACTTCCGTTCTATCTATATCTTACCTCGGTATGTTCTATCTACTTGGCATATCGACATCATATGATCTGAACAAACCAATAAATGACCGCAAAAATTAGTCCGTGTTCCTTACATCATTAACATTTTAAATAGTTCTCATAATATTTTAAATAGGCTTCTGTGATAGAAAGCGCCCACTTCCAAGTGATTATAAACTCCAATGAATCCCAATACTTATTTATTATATTTATTTTTTTATTATATTTAACTTTTTGTACATAATGTTATTTGTACATTGGCGGGCTTATTTCTTCTAACCAACCATTAAAATAAAAGTTTTATTTTTATAATTCAAGTTACAGAACATATTCAAAAGAAAAAAAAAATAAAAGCTAAAGATATATAAAAATAGATATAAACGTATTTGTTTATAAAATACCTTAAATCAAAACTATTACTCAATGGGAAAAAGGAAAAAAGAGGAAAGAGGAAAAAGGAAAGGAGGAGAGATTAAGGAAGAGACTAGAGATGTTTCTTCAGACGTGATTTAAACAGAGTTAATGTAGTAACATCTTTGATGGTGGATGGGAGATGATTCCACAGTCGAGCCGCATGGACACTATATGAGTTTGAGAAGAAAGAGGAATTGCGGATGGGTATTAAGTGAGTGCCTTGATAATTAGAACGAAGAGGTAAACCATGAACTGATAAGCGTTGAAATTTTTCACGCGGGTATATAGGAGCGTAAGGACTATAAAGTACATTGAACAGAAGTGAGAGGGAGTGATAGTCTCTCCGCTGTCTAATTTTGAGCCATTTCAGTTGCCTACAATAATTAGAAATATAAAAAGCTCCCCAGGGAGTTGAATCCAGAACTTGTCTACAAAAATTTGGACAAACTCAAAATATTGTTGACTTCCATTTATGTTTATTTTCCTTCTCTTTTTTGTACTTTAATTAAAATAACCTTACATATAATTATTTTATAATATGGAAACTTTACTGGTCCATTAGAGTTAAGTCTAACTGTGTTAAAATATAAAACAATGTAACTGTACTGTATGTTTCCTAAATAAAAGAAAATAAAAATAAAATAAAAATAACAAGTTGTCTTCTTTCAAACGATCACTGAATCAAATTCAATTATAAACACCTCTCTCCGGCTTCCACTACCACCAAGTCTACTATATACCATTGTGTCTTTCTACTTTTCTTTATAATAATTTTCCAAGTATAAATATGTCCTTGAAAATGCCCATTGGTCGTTTATATGAATAAATTATTAAGAACTAAAAGCATACGTAATTTTCACACAAAACATATTTACAAAAAATTTAATAATTGATTGTTAACATAAAATAATAACCAATATTAAGCCTTGTTACGTATTAGCCATTGAATTATTTTTTTCTTAAAGTTTTGTCAAAAAAATTTTTAAATTTTATTTTTTTTATTAAATTGAAAACATATTATACATAATTATACACAATATTCCCAAGGAGTTTTTTAAAAAAAAAAACTCATTTAGGGACATACAGATAACAAATTTATTTAAAGACGTTTTTATATTTTTAACTTTAATATTATTTACAAAAGCAGAAAAATTAAAATTATGATATACTACAAATTAAAAAAGGTATGAAAAATTCTTAAAAATAACAAAATACTAGGCATGGAAATACATTAAAAATGATGTATGTATATATACATACTGAACTAGTACAAAAAAAAATCATTTTTTTTAATTAACAAAATATGCGTTAATACAATACAGGTTAATTTTTTTAATCAAAAACGTATTGAAATTATGTATACAAGCTAAAAAAAGTATTAAAAAAACACAAATAACATTTAAATAGTATTAAAAATTACATATACAAGCAAAAACGGTAGAATATTAAAAGATATATGTTCAAGATGCGCATTCTCTGGATAAACTAACATTATTTATTCAAAGTACTTCTGGAAAAAATAATTCTTCGATTCGCACGTCCTGTTTCTATATTTTGAAATAGGTACTTTAATTAGGAATCATAGAAAGAGACAACAATTTCATTTATCTAGGTTCTCTCATTAGCGATGGCGGTGGGTGTGAAGGTGAAATACGGCGACGTGTTGGTATTGCCAAAAGTGCTGTGAGTCGGCTGGTGAAGATCTGGAAGAATCGCAGTATAACCATTAACACCAAAAAGAGACTGGTGAAGGCCTGGTCTTCTCAGTGTTCACGTATGGTGTGGAGTGTTGGACACTGAGGGAATCTGAAAAGAAAAAAATCGAAGCTTTCGAGATGTGGTGCTGGCGGCGAGTGCTGCGGATTCCGTGGACGGCCAGACGTACGAATGCATCTATTCTCCAGGAGCTGGACATAGGAGAAAGACTGATATCCGTGTGCGAGAAAAGAATCCTGCAGTTCTGTGGGCATATTTCCAGGGGAGATTCTGATAGTTTGGAGAAAACTATTCTCCTGGGAAGTGTCGAAGGGACCAGGTCGCGTGGACGTCAACCGACAAGATGGAGCGGCACAGTCACTGAGTTATCAGAATCATCACTGACGAATGCCTATAGAAGAGCACAAGACCGTTCCAGATGGAGGGAGACTGTCCACAGACGAGCCATGCCTGGAGTCAGGCGTAATCACCATCCTCAGACATGAGGCACGGATTGAAGAGAGAGAGAGGAATCTTATTGAAAATTTTAAGAAATATACAATGAAGTGTTCTTTGGCTATATTTGTTTACAAACCTCGGTACTGACAAGCCTTCACATTGTTTTAGCCTTGTATTATGTAAATATAAATACCTTTTTTGGTAGTTACAATCAAATCGATATCTAGTAACAAATTCCAGCCATGAAATAGCATTTACAGACAATGCCTGTCACCCTTGCTTTTAAAAAAGTTCAGGTACCCTCTTCCTTATCAATTCTAGCTGATCTGTTAATTTATTTTAGAGACTGGTTTTGTAAAAATGGAACTTTTCAAATGTTGGTTTTACAAAAAAGGCCAAGAGAAAATATTAAAAATAAAAACATAAATAAAAAAAATCTTTTTTGAGAAAATGAAAAACTATCTTATTTTTAAAAAAAACTTACACGCTTACACGACAGACGTTGTCCTGCCCGAACGTTGGCTTGCCTTGGAAAAATACTTTTAATTGATAAGTAGGTACCTAGGTACTTGCTTGTGATTAAATTCCAAAACTAAAAATAGTGCACATTCAAATATTAAATTTAAGTAGGCACTAGTTTACGGTTGAATTCCAAAACAAAAAATAAATATTTTTTCAAATATGGCATTCTTTTTGCAAACGTCAAACTCCGGTCGTCTCACCAACAAAGGGGTGTACTTAAGTAGAAATACGATTTTTAAAAGTGTATTGAAATCAATATTATTTTAGTGTTACCAAAAATCTAATAAAAAGAAATAAATGGGTAGAAATTTTAAGGAATTTAAGGTAAGAATCTGATTGAGATCCACAAAAAACAAATGATGTTTGTAAACATTCAAAAACATACTTTTTTTATACACAAAAAAACAGCATCTTTCCATTTTTTGCAAATGCATTCTCCTCGAATGCAACCCTGGTAGATCGATGAATAAAACGTTTATGCCCATAATTTCTTTTTTATATATCCGATTAAAGATTTTAATATCTACGAACACCCACAGCGCAAAGATCTATATTTCTATGAAAACCGCACGTAAATCGGTTAAGCCGTTTAGGAGGGTTACGGTGACATCACACGTACAGAGAAATTATATATATTTAAAGATAATTGATCCCTCTAATGATTAATAAATAAGTCTTAATATAATATTTGAACAAAATATTTTATTCTCAACATGCTGCCTATAGCTGTCCTTAATCTTTTACATACTTAAGTAATATGTTAACCCCATTAAAAAATATATCAATAGCCCAAATATACATATTCGTTAACTACACCGATTTTTTCACAGTTACAAAATATGACAATACCATTATGAAGACAATTAAAAATATGAGATGCTCTCTGCCCAAAATACAATTATTTACATAATTTAAAAAAAGCCCTTCAGGTAACCCATCGTCAAGTTGTTCAAAGAATTCGATAAAATAAGATTGCAAAAAAAATATCAATTTTGGGAAGGATCAGAAGATTTATTGATAAGGACTTTTGCAAAACTATTTAGAAAGCAATTATTGAACCACACGTTCACTACTGTAGTAGCATTTTATTTTTATCAAACAAAGAAAACATAGATCAACTAACTGTATTACAAAATAAAGCCTTTAGAATCATTTTGAAAAAAAAACAGATATACGAGGGTAAAGTCGATGGTAAATGAAATGAAATTATTAACATATAAACAAAGAATATTTTACAATACAATGATATTTGTTCATAAAATTATAAACTCTAATAAAAAACAGAATTTTGAAAAAAAAATGATCGGAACCAGCATGAACACGATCACAATACTAGAGAAGTGAACAAAATTAGACTTCCATTTAGGAAAAAGGCAAAGTCACAAAATTCAATTTTATTTAAAGCAATTAAAAAGTATTACGAAATGGAAAAAAATATTTACGAAGAAAAAAACACATCAAAATTTAAAATAATGGTCAAGACATATGTGATAAACAATTTATAAATTAAATATATTTGCAATGTTATTATTAGAACACACATAACAATATGTATGATATGTGTGCCCTACTTTAAGATTTAAATAAAAAAATAAAAAATATCAGGCAATTATATATTTATAGAACAATAATGTTTGTGAAAGCAAATTATTCTATCAAATCCCAAAAGGAACACTCCCACACTACCAGAAGTCAAACTAGAGGATGGGTCACGGGGTCTACCGCAAACTCTGAATTTGGGCAAAGAAATTTCAGGTTTCTGGGCCCTAAAATATTTAATATATTACCCAAACATTACAAAACCATGAGTTGAATTTAATTAAATAAATTTGTAATAAAATGGTTACTGGATTTAGGTACAGAAAATCGGAAAACTTGTTAAAAAACATTCTAAAATAATTAAGGATATATTTAACTATTGTATAACTCTTTAGTAAATTAACTAGTTGGTCGTCATTGTTATTGTTTATTTTGACATAAAAATGTCTGCCTTAAAACAGGTTGTACCTAGTTAGGCAGACTAGACATAACCCAGAGAAATCTATTACCTAAGTATGTATGTAGTAGATAAAACAATTGTTGTTTTTTTTGTTAATGAACCGTGATTATTATTATTATTATTACTGTATTTATTTTTTTCAAATAAAATTTAAAATTGAAACTCACCAGTCAATTCGATGAACACATATTTTCACTGTTGAAAAATACAAAAACACACAAAAACAATATTTAAAAAAATTAAAAGATAAAAAAAGTTCACTCTCTATGGACGAAACCACGCGAGTCTCTTCCCTCTTCCTGTTGGCGGGACCGTTTGAATTACGAGTGCGCGTTCGATTGTTTTTATATTTCGAATAAGGAACGCGACGCGCGCGAACCTGGCGGCGGATTCTGTAATACTGGCGCCGCGTCAAAAAATTACGCTTGTCGCTTTTTTTGTGTGAAACTTTCCGTGGAAATTGATTTGACTCGAGTAAGAGATAAGCATTGTCGACAAAATCAAGAATGGAGCTCTGCGCTGGTTCGCACATGTAGAGCGAATGGACAGCGACCTTTTAAGCACGCCGAAAAGCATCTGTGATCGCGGTACAGAAGTCATTTTTTAACCGTCATATTTCATTTCATTTCATTTATTCAGATATTTAGAACATTACAGAAAAAAGACCCAATTCATTCTAAATACAATGATATATCACAAATTACAGTAGATAGTTATGTTATTCAAATAATATAACAAAATGTAAAAAGAAAAATTAAAAGTTGGAAAGTGCTTTCCTAAGGGAAGGCCCACTGTCGTGAAATATGTCGACATCCGAGGCGATGCGGTTAAGTAGCAGGATTGCTCTACCAACCGGCATAACCATTGGCAGGCTGGTTCTGCATCGAGGTAGGTAAGACAATCGATGCTGTCTTTGTCGAAGATAGTTATCAGGTACGAACAGACCTACATCCATCAGAATTTCTGAGTGATGTATGCGACCACCGATCAACTGGAAAAAGTGAACACCCAAATGAACGTCCCTCCTCCTCCATAATGACTGATAGCCTAGCATCCCCAGTAAAAAGTCGATTGGGAAGAGCCGAGGATAATATCCACACTCTTTTAGGTACAGATAGCGCAAAAAATTTTCTGCACTCTCTCCGCCATCAACGAGTATCGAGTCTCATGTGGCGACCAAATAATGGAAGATGAATAATGGAAAAATAAAAGATGGATCAAAAAAGGTGTCCTGAATTGTGTCTTTGTTGCACCAAAGATGCGATATTATGCTAATTAAAAATTGAAAATACACAGAAAACATACAGTCATACAAAATAAGTATTTAAAACAACAATTTTTTAACATAAAAAGACCAATTAAGTTTTCATGAGTTAAAAAGATATAAACATTAAATGTGACAAAAAAATAAATAAGAATTTTAAGTGAGAAAAGAATAATTGATGACATTTGCGTTTTCCATGGAGGTAATAAATTAAAATAAATAAAAATACAGAATGTACACTCCGAGCCATCCACGCACACACATGAACGCACATATAAAACATACACAAACGTATACATTACATGCGGCACATATACATAGCATAAACCACTCAAGATGCACATTCAGCAAGTATCCCAAATAATCGACCCCATGAAGAAATTTTCTGTACAAATGCAACGCGCAGTTAAAAATGTCTACATCAATACCGAGTCCGTTATAATTTCTGCAGGGACGTCTAATGAATGAATTCGATTTTTCATATTAAATTTTCTCAAGCCAGGGTGTTCTGTGATGTTATTCACCGCTGTAATTAGGCCTCCTGGCCTGTTTTGGTGCAAAAAGAAAATGAAATAAAAATAAATAAAATATTTAACAAATGAAAAAAATTTTTGATTAAAAGTCTATAATAATAAATAAAATAACCACTTTACTTCCTCATTATGAAATTATATTTCCCTACCGCCGTTAAAAAATCTGCCGTACAGAATTCTTAAGAAATTGTCCAAATTTGGCGAATTTGACATTATTTTCAACTTGTTTAATGTGCGCAATTTTACTTGGTGTATAATTATTATGTAAATACATAAAAACCGCCTAAATACATAAATAATGAAAATACGCAATTTTAAAATTCAGCATTTTCTGTTAGATTTCTAACACGTGGAAAAAATTAAAATATAAAAAAAAAAACATTTTTAAAATTATAAAAGTCAATGAAATAGGTACTGCCCAGTAAAAAAAAATTGCTAATTATTAGAAGCACATTTAAAAAAAATAAATTTGTAATTTTAAATTCCAGCAGAAACGTTCAGTACATTGGCCACGCCCCCAGTACGTTACGAATCATGTTTATTTGTTCCTGGCCAATGAAATTTGTTCAGAACAATGTCACGAATTTTGACGTCACAAAAACCGAGGCCAAACAAGTCACATTTTTCATGCAACGTATTTTTATTAATTTTTTTTTTTTTACACTTTTGTCCGAAAATATTTCTCTACAAAATCCATGTTGATTTCGAAAAAATACAATGATTTTTTTTAATCCATTTCAAATATTTTTATCGGTATTTGTGGTATGTGATATTTTTCTATTACCCTTTCAATTGATAATATTTCAAATATGTATTTTTTTGAATTCTGTGTTTTACATAAGAAATTTAAAAACTTGGAAAAAACACAACACATGTCTTGTAAATATATTTTTTGTTTAAATTAATCAATTAAGATATATTTGCAAGTAAATTATATCGACGAATACCGACGTAGAAAACATCTCCTTTCTCTTCCTTAATCTCTAATTCTTTCCTTTTTCCCCCTTTTTCCTTTTTCCCATTGAGAAATAGTTTTGATTTAAGTTAATTTATAAACAAATACGTTTATTTCTATTTTTTTGTATCTTTAGCTTTTAATCTTTATTTTCTATTGAATATGTTCTGTAACTTGAATCATAAAAATAACATTTTTATTTTATTGGTTGGTTGGAAGAAATTGCCGTCCAATGTACAAATAACATTATGTACAAAAAGTTAAATAAATAAATAAAAAGAAAAGTAATCATAATTTTGATAATTTCGACATTTTTATGTAAGATTATTAAAAAAATACATATCTTTTAACATATTACAACAGAGATAAAGAACATTTTAGTGAAGGTATAAGTCTAGATATCTACAGGGCTTATGACCTGTCATTGGCTGGTTTGAGTCGCTGCTTAAATTGGAAAAAATATACATTCCTATGGAGGAAATCCAGCCACTCTGCAAGCATTTGGATATTACTCAAAACTTTGTTGAATTAACTACCTGTTAAAAGAAGAAGTATCAAAATTTGAAAATTGTTTTCAGGCGCTGCCTAGTATGTGATTGGCGGCCTCCGTGGTGTAGTGGTCAAGACGCTTGACTCACGCACGGGAGGTTCCGGGTTCGATTCCCGGTGAGAACACAAAAATTAAAAAATGTGATTTTTCTCAAGCCTGGATGTTCTGTAATGTAATTCACCACTGTAATTGGGCCTCCTGGCCTGTTGTGGTGCAAAAAAATGAAATGAAAAAAATTGGTTCAGCCGGATAAATCTCACCCTTATGATAAGGGTTTCAGCTCTTTTACTTCACAAATGTCAACAGATGGAAGAATTGTGAAAATGTGGATGTTCAAACATAGGCAGAATAGTGAATTTTCACAGTGTGTAAAGTGGCCACTTAAACTAGCCAATGACAGGTCATAAGCCCTGTAAATGCCTTGACTTCCATATTTCCTTCTCAAAAATGTTTTTCCTCTCTATAAAAATTAATTTAAATAGGTTTATTTGAGTTTTTTTTTTTAGTTTTAAAGCTGATTTTGATGTGTTGATTTATATGTCAAGCATTGTATAAAAAAATAATTAACATGCCGGACACGATTGATTTTTCGTCTGTCAATATTAATCACTCCTTAGACGTCACTACAAAGTTATGTCGTCACTTTTGCTGACAACTTATTGTAATCAAGCTATATTTTAAAGACTATAGTTCGGCGCTCTTTTCGTTCGCGAACTAACTGACCGAGATGTGAGAAACGTATCTTTAGTTCAATTTTTCCGACCTTGACAGTACGACCGGGTCGTTCGCGAACTACACACCTCTAAAGTAGACGTAATACCACCGAATTGTAATACTTTTTTACTGAGAAAATAATGACACATGATTTATTTATTTATTTTTTACTAGAAGAACATAAAAATGCTAAAAGGGAACCAGTCCCTGGATTAAAAAAATTGTAATTAGAAACTTACCAACAAAATAATATTTTTAATAATTTTGTATATCAACTGATTTATACTAAATTATTAATATTTAATATGACAACATAGAATTAAGAATAGTCCAGAAACCGCATACGCACATCAAACAGAAGGCGACTAAACTACTCATAAATAATTAGTTTTACGTTTGGACCCATTAGTTTCTTTGAAGACGTCGCTCAGTACGCAACTCCTGATTTGAATTCAACTATTCCGTGTTGTGTCCTTTTAAAGTGAAGAAATACCGCTAGGATCTTAAAGAAACAGGATGAGATCACATTTCATGCGTAATTAGCAAATAAATGTGTCAGTAGCAAATACATTACTTAAAAATTGAATTATATTTCCATCTGTCAGATTGTCTAAGAAATCAAAATGTGCATTTCGTTTGTGTTGCCAGAGTAGTAAATTTTTCTACCCAACTTTATTAATGAAAATTGGACCTCGGATTAAACAGCTCTGTGGTGGACATTTGACCGACATTATCTTTAAAACATCAAATATTATTCAACATGACATAAAATGTCCGTTTTATGTAAAATATAATTTGTTTTATATTTTAAGTTCAAAGTTCATTAATTCAATTACTCTTATTAAATGACCCTTTATCGATTCATTAGTGGTTCGATGGTTTGACGTAATATCCTCTGCAAACGACGTACTCACGGTTATTATGGCCATACAGCGAAATTAAGAGAACCTTTTTTTTATGAACTAGTAAAATCACTTTTTAATACTTAGCCTACTTCCGCGGAAACGGCGTGACACTACGTTATGCATGTTGCCTATGCAAAGGCGCAGTTAAAAAAATAACGCATCCAAATTTATGCTTCACAAGGCCCCGATTACAATAGGAAATTAACAGAGTTATATTCGACTGTCTATATAGAAAAACCGATATTTGTCTACGAAAATGAGTATATTTTCATGAACATTTAAAGTATCTTCGTCGGAAACCTATAATTGAACATGTTTAGAAGAAAACAATGTATGCATATTCTGCTTTTCACACAGAAAACTTTATTAAAAATTTATTTATTTATTATTTATTTATTATTTATTTATTATTTATTTATTATTTATTTATTATTTATTTATTATTTATTTATTATTTATTTATTATTTATTTATTATTTATTTATTATTTATTTATTATTTATTTATTATTTATTTATTATTTATTTATTATTTATTATTTATTTATTATTTATTTATTATTTATTTTTTATTTATTTTTTATTTATTTATTATTTATTTATTAGTTATTTATTATTTATTTATTATTTATTTATTTATTATTTATTTATTATTTATTTATTATTTATTTATTATTTATTTATTATTTATTTATTATTTATTTATTATTTATTTATTATTTATTTATTATTTATTTATTATTTATTTATTATTTATTTATTATTTATTTATTATTTATTTATTATTTATTTATTATTTATTTATTATTTATTTATTATTTATTTATTATTTAATAATTATTTATTTATTATTTATTTATTATTTATTTATTATTTATTTATTATTTATTTATTATTTATTTATTATTTATTTATTATTTATTTATTATTTATTTATTATTTATTTATTATTTATTTATTATTTATTTATTATTTATTTATTATTTATTTATTACGAGTATTTCACGGTTTTAGAATGTAAAGAGTTTCTATCGAGAGATTCTCGTTATAAACCGATGTACTTACATAAAAATTTGATTGTGGGGGGATCGGTAGTATGTCTTTGTAGTCGATCAGGAGAATGTTATCTTCCACTAAAGCTGTCATTTTAGAGTGTATCGTGACGTTTGCTTCCCTTTGTTTCATATCGATGCACCTACCCAAAACTTGACGACGAAAAAATATAATAACTAAATTATTTTTTTAGAGTGGTAACTTTCTGACGCATATAATCTGTGTCTGGCGCCTAGATACTCACATTTGTCAATAGGACAGAACCTAGCGACATTATTTCCACATCTAGGCGTTCGTTTTATTAAAGTGACAGTTATGTCAGAATTTCATTCGACTTCAAAATTAACCTTTTTCTCTCTCATATTGGCTTTTAAGAAAAAAAGTACCAACCTCAAAACGATTAAAAATTTAAATAAATCGTACTTAAAGGAAACATCGTTTTGTGGGACAAAATTTTTGACACTTTTAATGCGTAGATAAACGTATCCAGGGGTTCTAGACTCGTCGGTATAAAATTATGTACTTACATCAAAACTTGATGGGGGGGGGGGGGGTATCGGTAGTGTACCTTAGTAGTCGATCGGGAGACTTTTATCTTCAACTATGACGTCATACTGAAGCTATGTCATTTTAGAGCGTAGATATGTGTACCGTGACGTACGCTTCCCCTTGCTTCATATCGATTTACCTACCCAAAATTTGAAGATGGGGGGTCGGTAGTATATCTTTGTGATCGCTATAGCGAATTTATCTGCAATTATACCGTCATGGTCAAGGTATGACGTCTTTATCTTCCCATCATAATCGAGGCCCAGATCTGGCGTATTTTTTTCGACCAGCGAGCTTTAGAGCTAACGAACTTATAAATGTAAAAAGGTCACTGAGCTTTCGTAATAAAAAAAAGTAAAATAAAATTTGTCTCACTAACACAAGTCACACACTCAACATTTAGCGTTTTCATGGGACAACTGACAATTCCTCGATTCGTCAAATTGTATGGAAAGTCAGCAAATGTGACACTTCCCATGAAAATCGATAGCACCTTCCGATGTCCGACGAAGCTGGAAATTTGTCCAATTTATATTAAAAGCTCTTACATTGTTTAAAAAACCGACAGCTGATAATAAAAAGATATAATAAAAACTTAACTTTTTAAATTTATTTCAACAGAGAGGGAAACTATTTTTGAGAATGTATTTTTTAATTTTATTATTTCATTCAGAAAACATACAGTCATACATAATAAGTATTAATAAGTAAGGTATTTACCAGGAAAAAGACAATAGATCCTGTTTACTGCACACCAAAATAAGACAGAGACGAGTTTGAGTTTGAGTATTGTCTATTGTCTTGTTAACCTTAATTATAAGTTTAGGAATGCTATCTTTGTTTACTTTTTATATTTGACTTTTTGTGCTGTTACATGTTCACTTAATTGCCATACTTACTAGTTCTTTGCTCAATGTATTATTATTGCGTTATTTTTTTAATTTTTTTATTATTAAATTTTTAAAATCATTTTTATGTTGTTGATATTCTATTTGTCGATGCGTTTTGAATCTGCAAGACTTTTTGTGATGTTAGCTATCATATTATGTAAATGTTATCAACTATCAAATATCTAAATTTAGTAAATGGGGTCTAGAATTTCAACCGTCCATGCGCTCAGTAGCTGCGAGACTTGTTGTTATGTAAATTCTAATTTTATAAAATTGTTTTTTATTTCGTTCTAAAATATCATTTAAACTCTAAACTTCATTGTCAAATAAAAAATTGAAAAATAAAAATGTAAATAGGGGCTAGATTTCTTATTTTTCATGCGCTCTGTAGCTGCAAGACGTTCTGTTATCTAGCTCCTATATATAATAATTGTAATATATCATATTTGGAAACGAGGAACTAGAATCCCAACCGTCCATGCGCTCTGTAGCTGCAAGACGTGTTGGGATATTTATTTATTGTACAGCGCCCTTGAGGTGATTTTCACAAAAATGCCGCTTTATAAATTATCCAAAAATTATTATTAATTATGAAATATTAAAAACAACAATTTTTAAACATAAAAAGACCCATTAAGTTTTCATAAATTATGCAAAAATTAAAATGTGACAAAAAAAATAAATAAATAAGAATTTCAAGAGAGAAAAGAATAATTGTTAACGTTTGCGTTTTCCATGGAGGTAATAAATTAAAATAAATAAAAATACAGAATGTACACTCCGAGCGATCCACGCACACACATGAACGCACAAATAAAACATACACAAACATATACATGACATGCGGCACATATACATAGCACAAACCACTCAAGATGCACATTCAGCAACTATCCCAAATAATCGACCCCATGAAGAAATTTTCTGTACAAATGCAACGCGCAGTTAAAAATTTCTACATCAATACTGAGTCCATTACAATTTCTACAGGTGCGTCTAATGAATGAATTCGAGGTATAATTGTTTTTACAAGTTGGTACATAAAAAAGGGAATTTAATCTAGTATAGCGAAGAGGACAACGGAAACCAATATTTTGTGAAAGATACGGCGAATCATTTAGAATTTTGAAAAGAAAAAATAAATCTTTTTTTGTAGTGATTCTGTATTAAAATTGGATTCTGTATTAAAACTCACTAGAAAACCTAAGACCATTTTTACTAATTTTAACGAATAAACTTCCACAATTATATGCACCAGATATAAAAAAGATTTTTTCAGTTATAAATTGCAGTGGTTGAAAGACGGAATACATTGCATTTTAAATAAATATCGGGTGATTACAATGAACCGTTATCCCTTTTCAATCTGCCATTTCTAAATAAACGACATTTCTATTTTATGGGTTGAAATGTCCAACTATATAAGTTTATTTAAATCAATAGCGCATAAATTTTAAACTTAGAATCAGTCATGAATTTTTAAATTACGATTTTTTCCCTTTTAAATTTATTCAAAATTGTAAATTCAATATGGGATCGCCCTGAAATGTTATCTCTCGTCACTTCAGGGTGCCTGGAAAAATGACTAGACAGGTGCCACCGTTTTGTAGCAACAATTCACGGACAGTGTATACTTGTAATGCCGTATCAAACAGACTTCATGAACTCGCCAATAGTTATTACCACGTATCTGATATATTTAGTGTAGGGTATTGTTCCTATAGAACATACCTTTTAAACATTTTCAAAGATGGTGAATGGTAATTATATTTATTTTTTTATGCATTTCATAATATATACAATTTTTTGTTCACTTTGCCCAGCTGTATGAATCAATACTTATGATTTTCTTGTTAAATTATTTTTAAATTTTTTATCATTTAATTTGTTTTTTACATTTATTCTTGAATTGTTTAAACTTTCTACTGAATATGTTGTATGATTTTAGGTTATTTTTTTTTATAAATCTTGGGAAAAAGATATTTATTATTATTATTATTATGAGGGTGGACATGTATGTAAATATGAATGTACAAGTGTCAAAAATATAAAAATATATAAAAATTAAGAAATAGAGATAAAATAAGATTTTATTATAGAAACTAAGTATAAGAAAAAAAAGTTTGCTGCCTACCATTCAAGAGGTCTCTGGTTCGATTCCCGACACGGTTGACATGACATATTTATTGTAAAAGGGTGTTTTCATATTAGAATATTTCATAGACCCTGGACTGGTATCTGAAGCATAAGAATAATCATCTTGCTTTCATGTAACAAAAATGATCGAGATTCGCTGCGATTGGTGTACCAATACAGTGCCCTATGCACCACTTGGTGCGGAAAGGGAATGATGATCATGATTTGAGGGTTGTCACAGGTAATTCTGAAATAGGAAATCGAGTAACGTTAAGTCCAGTCCGCCTTGTTACAATTAAAATTTAAACGTATTTATTTATTTGACACTTTATATAGAAACTTATAAGATACTCAGTAAAAACTATGACCGCCCGGCCCCCTGCATGAGATGTATCAATTAAACCCAACACAAATTTAAGGGGTCTTTTTTAAATGTATTTTATTTTATTTTATTTATTTATTTATTTATTATATATACGGCCTAAGACAATTACTCCCTAGGGAAAAAATCCAGCCTGTCGACAAACATTTAGACGTGCTTAAAACATTGTTAATGAAGTATCACGTATTTTCTATGAACACTGTACTATTTTCAAGGTATTTTAAATTATGAATGACCTTCCTTGACAGTGGATAAGATACGAGTATCTATGGTCAGAAAACTAGCATCTGTCAAAGTTTAAACTTAGAACAAGGTGACTTTTGCATATTATCTGTGGATTAACAGTTAAGTGGATTTTTAATTTTTAATTTATTTATTTATTCTGGGTGTTTAAAGAAAAAGTGTCCTTTTGCAAAATAAAACATTTAAAATGTAGAAATATTTTGAGTTTGTCAAAATTTATGCAGACATGACTGGATTTTACTCCCTTGGCAGTAATCAACCCTTCACTGCCCAATTTTTCTAATTTTCAAACAAACAACAAACAAACCATCACGCCGTTTCCCCGTAAGGATAGGCAGAGAGGATAGAACGCCACAACACTCTATCTTTGCATACAGATCTCGCTTCCTCTACATTCATACATCTTCTCATACATGCGCGCCGATTATTCCGACTTTCGACATGTCCATCTTTAACTATTTGTTGGATTTGGTCATGCCATGTCTTTCTCGGTCTTCCTCTAGTTCTGCATCCATCAACATTCGCATTGTAAATATTCTTAGCCGTTCTCTCGCCGTCCATTCGTTCTACATGTCCAAACCAGCGCAGAGCTCCTTTCTTGATTTTGTCGATAATGCTCGTCTCAGCCTTACATAATGTACGGATCTCGACATGTGTGCATCTATCGTACATAGTTTAACCACACATTCGCCCGAGAGATCGCATTTCGACAGCATTTAGCCATCCCTGTTTTTCCAAGTCCATACTTCGCTCCCATACATCAGGGACGGGACCAGGACTCCGTTGTGAACTGCCAATTTAGAGCTAATTTTAATTAAAAATATATCTGTACCTTATAGCTGAAAGGCTGGAGACATAGAATTAAGAATAGTCCAGAATGAGCGTAGAATCATATATTTTTTTGTTTTTTTTAAATTTTTATTCCTGTAAAATGGCTATAAAGTGCCTAGCCAATTCTACCATATAAACATATAAACATGAACATTAATATAAATATAAACAAAAATATAACAATAAACTTAAATATAACAATAAACATAAATATAAACATAAAATAAAATGTTATATTTGCAGCACTTATGGTGGTCTTAGCATATCCCGTTATCGCTCGAACAACGGTGATTGGATCCACTCTGCAGTGGCTTGGAGAATTTCGTTATTAGACTTTTTTAGGCGTTCCCATAGGCTCCAGGCTCTTTGGCGAAGCAGGGCAGCGAAGGTGTTTATTCGTCCAGCTGTAAACATTTCAGAGGCACTGCAGTACCTAGGCAATCCGAATAATTGTCTGCATGAGTTGTTGTACGTGATCCTTAATTTATTCCACGCTCCTTGCGTATAGTTGTTCCAAAGTTCCGCTGTATACATGGACGTCAAATACGAAGTAAATATGATTTTCTTCACTTCGTTACTGCATTGAAAGAAGCGTCTCGCTAGCATAGAGGCCCTGACATTAATGGCTCTTCTCTGTCTCTCCTGTCCTGATCGTCTTTACAATTATCTTTATTTATTTGAATACATCGGACTGTGTTTGAATACAACATTGTGTTACCTCATAAAAGCAAAAGACAGAATATTCTTTGTTCAGACAGAATGTTCATACGTTTGAAAGGAATATATAAAGACTGACTGACTGTTAAATAATTCCATCATTTATAAAAAGTATAATGTAATTTAGGCCTGTTAGAGCAAAATTAGTTCAAAATCATAAATACGCCGGTCTTTTAACACAGCAAATATGGCCACACCAATGTTCATTCAGGTTCAGATCTTTATCTTCATTCTCAGGTCAATAAAACGGTAAGTGCTGGTTTCTTCCATCTCCGAGAGATCAAATCCATGCAAAGAAATATTCCTATAGACGCAACTAAAGCTTTTGTAAATGCTTATGTCGTTTTGCGTCTAGATTACTGTAATGGAATATACGCAAATCTCCCAAAATATCAAACTAATAAACTTCAATCTGTTTTCAATGCAGCGGCGGGGCTTATTACGGGAGTAAAAAAATATTCTCGCATCTCACAACATCTTCGAGATTTGCACTGGTTAGAAAGCCCAGAGATAATAAAATACAAGCTTTGCTGGACAGTATTCAAATCCCTTCATAAAATGGCTCCAAAATACCTATCGGACTTTTGTATTAGGGAAAATACATGTCAAAGAAAATGTACTCTAAATTAACAAATTACAACAAAGATGAAGAACATTTAAGATAAGGTAATATAGAAGTCTAGGCATCTACAGGGCTTATGATATGTCAATGGCTGGTTTAAATGGCCAATTTACACCCTGTGTAACATTCACCATTCTGGCCATATTTGAACATCTATATTCATTAAATTTTTTCATCTGATGATGTTTGTGAAGTTAAAGAGCTAAAACCTTTATTTATAAGGGAGAGATTCATATAATTGAATTATTTCACCTACATTCTAGGCAACTCCTGAAAATGTTATTTTTTCCCGCTTGGTCACTAAACCAGCCCTTGACAGGTCAAAAGCCCTGTAGATGCCTAGACTTCAATATTACCTTCTCTTAAATGTTCTTCATCTCTGTTGTAATTTGTTAATATAAACAGCTCCCCAGGGAGTTGAATCAAGTCCTGGTCTACAAAATTTTGGACAAACTCAAAATATTGTTAATTAATCCACCTGGTCTACGAAGAAGTATAGAAATTGAAAAAATAACATTTTCAGGCGTTGCCTAGTATGTAGGTGAAATAATTCAATTAGATGAATCTCACCCGCATAAATAAAGGTTTCAGCTCTTTAACTTCACAAACATCATCAGATAAAAGAATTGAAGGTATATAGATGTTCAAATATGGGCTGTGTAAAGTGGCCACTTAAACCAGCCATTGACAGGTCATAAGCCCTGTAGATGCCTAGACTTCTATATTACCTTATCTTAAATGTTCTTATCTCTGTTGTAATTTGTTAATATAAACAGCTCCCCAGGGAGTTGAATCAAGTCCTGGTCTACAAAAATTTGGACAAACTCAAAATATTGTAGATAAATCCACCTGGTCCATGAAGAAGTATAGAAATTGACAAAATAACATTTTCAGGCGTTGCCTAGTCTAGTATGTAGGTGAAATAATTCAATTAGATGAATCTCACCCGCATAAATAAAGGTTTCAGCTCTTTAACTTCACAAACATCATCAGATAAAAGAATTGAAGGTATATGGATGTTCAAATATGGGCTGAATGGTGAATGCTACGCAGTGTGTAAAGTGGCCACTTAAACCAGCCATTGACAGGTCATAAGCCCTGTAGATGCCTGGACTTCTATATTACCTTCTCTTAAATGTTCTTCATCTCTGTTGTAATATGTTAATAAATATTCACAACTAGTTTGCCAAACAGTTCATTTTTGGAAGTTTTTTGAGTGTTTAGTTTCAGTTTCAGTGCTGCAGAGCAGCGTTTATTTTATAATTAAAAAATACATACAAGAATTTGTTACCCACTAAGTCTTAAGACTTTTCGGTGGGAAACATTTTTTTTATTTTTTTATTTTTTTGGGCGTACCATGCTGTAATTCACCACTGTAATTGGGCCTCACGGCCTGTTGTGGAGCCAAAAAAAAATCGGTCTTGTAGCAAAGTCCTGGGATTAAATATAACAGTTTAAATAAAAAAGGAATTCTCTCCATATTTTTATGTATATGGCAATGTGTTGATCATCACTCTATGACTTTCGGATTCTGAAATACCATTCTTGACACAACAAGATTCCAGCAAGTTTCGTCAAAACTTGTCTCTTCAAATTTGTCATGACAATATTCCAGCATCTTTTGATAAAAACTTGTCGCGTCAAATTTTCCTTTTCAACCTTCCATCAATCTTAAATCAAGTTTGTACCAAGTTTCACTGCTATCTGGGATGTATGATTTTTATTCAGAAACTTTGTTGGTCTGTCTTTAAACTGTATTTTTTTAACTAACTAACTAACTAACTAACCATCACGCCATTTCCCCGGAGGGGTAGGCAGAGAGGATAGAACGCCACACCACTCTGTCCTGGCACACTTCCTTTGCTTCCTTCACATTCATACATCTTCTCATGCACACACGTCGATTATTCCGACTTTTCACATGACCACTTTCAAGAATTTGTTGTACTTGATCATGCCATGTCTCTCTCGGCCTTCCTCGACTTCTATAACCAGACACATTCGCATCATAAATCTTTTTAGCCGTTCTTTCATCATTCATTCGCTCCACATGACCGAACCATCGCAAAAGACCTTTCTTAATTTTGTCGATAATGCTTAACTCAGCCTTGCATTCTGCTCTAATTTCGACATTAGGGCACCTATCATACATTGTTTTTCCGCACATTCGCCTGAGGGATCGCATTTCAACAGCATTCAGTCTACTTTCGTCCCTTTTTTTCCAACTCCATGCTTCGCTTCCATACATTAGGGTTGGTACCAGAACTCCATTATGAACTGCTAATTTAGCCTCTTGCGATAGACACTTATTTGCTACGACAGACTTTAAGGCACCATTAACTCTGTTACCGGCACTAACCCTCCTTTCAATATCCTTGTCCATATTTCCATCTCTAGTAAACATACTACCCAGATATACAAATCCTTCGCCCTGTTTCAAACTATCTCCATTTACTACAATCTTACATTCAGTCATAGTTACATTTCTTTCAAAGACCATGACGTTCGACTTTTGCACATTCATTAGCAAATCACTCTCCTTGCACACTTCGTAAACCTTTGTAACCGAGGATTGCAGTTCCTCTTCGCTGTCAGCTAGGAGGACTGCGTCATCGGCGTACAGAAGGCAACTGACAATTAGATTACTCATTTTCGCTCCCACATCCATACTTTTCAATTTTTTTAATGTTATTATATCATTGTCGACTGTTAACTGTTATAAATCAGCCAAACATTTTTACTATTATTGTTTTTTTAATTGTACAAATGCGCAGCTTTTTAAGAGTTAATAGAAGTGAAAAACAAAAAAAAAACAGTAACTTGAAATTCAGTTTTTTTTGTACTCGAAGTGTTGACGTAAACAAAAATATGTTGACTCGAGTTTTTATCAACTGTCTGTGAACATTATGTATGGATTATTTGTAGGTCAAAATTGTTTACAGAAAACGGGATTTTTTCGATGGAAGGAATTGATCAACGCGCGCGTAAGTAGGAATTACATTATGTATCTATGGCTTGAAAAATGGCTTGAAATTCAATCTCTAAAACGAGTCGCTTTATTATACATAAGACTTACATAAATTTAGTGCCGTTACGGATAAAACGCGGCCTTTATAGAATATGTCACCGAATATGTTTACCTGTTTCTCCTGTGCCTAATTCTGTTTTATTTTATTTATTTATCAAATCCAATGAAGAGCTCGCAACCCGCTTAGGAATTGCTGGAGCAACTTTTAACATGATGCGTGTTGTCTGGAACTCTAGTCTATCCTCATTTCAACTCTTGTATAATGCCAGTACTCTTATATACTTCGGTAACTACACTGGCTACGTTTTCCACAGAGGGTCGAATACAAACTCTGTTGGCTTATGTATAAGTCACCGCACAACTCTGCTCCGAAATATCGAAGGGAACTCTGCATTCCAGATGAACTAGCTGACAGGCGTCTCACGCTTAGATCAGCTACGTCTACGGCGAGAGGAAAAGTTATTATACCTCTACGCAAACAGCGCACTAAATTTAGTGAACGCGCATGTGACAACAAAATAAATTGTTTTAATTAAATTACAAATTTAAAAGCTTCAATTAAATTTATTTAACAATAGAATCACTATGTAAAGCGCCCTTGGGGTATTTTATTACGAAAATGGCGCTATATAAGTTATCCATAATAATAATATGGATGCGAATCTTAGCACCTTACCAAAGCTCAAAACAGCAAACTTCTGAGTTTCGAGAGTGAGTGCTTGAAGAGAATATTAGGTATAAGGTGGTTCGATTTTATAACTAACATTGAAGTCCGAGAACGGACGCAGCAGCCTCCTATAACGAGCGTCTTGTGGATGCGGCGGTGGACCTGGCTGCATGCCTCAGGAGAACCTAAACCCTAGTTGCCTCTTCTTTAAACTTGCGGGATCACGCCGAAGGCCGTCGATGACGATCTTTAGACTTTATTCGGCAGAATTGAGGGGCGCTGGATTGACATGGGAAGAAGCGAGAGTGCTGGCTGGTGATAGGGTCTCCTAGAGGCAACTGGTGATGTCCACATGCTCCACTTAGGAGCGGATGTGGAAAAGAAAAAGAAGATTTAATCCAATACGTAATGCAAATACTTTTACGGGCAGTATCGTCTCTCTATGAGGAGAGTTTAGCGTGTGTAAGAGTTAATGGGGGATTCACATCTTGGTTTGCCATCTCAAAAGGCATGAAACAGGGAATTGTAATGTCACCATGGTTGTTTAATCTATACATGGACAACTGTACGGAAGAGATAGAATGTATGGGTATTGGAGCAAAAATGGATAATTTTTCAGTAAGCTGTTTTTTGTATGCTGATGATGCAGTTCTGTTAGCAAGCAGCAAGGATGATTTGCAGCAAATAGTCTCTAGAATGTATGATGTATGCCTGGAGAGCGAATTGGCGATGAACGAAAGTAAGTCAAAAGTTATGGTATTTGAAAGGGGAAGTGAGGTTTCTGACTGCGTAATAAATATTAACAATGAATGTCTTAAACAAGTAGAAGAATTAGTGTATCTGGGAAGCATGTTTTCAAGAGATGGGAGAGTAGAAAAAGATGTTGTAAGGAGAGTGAATGCGGGTAACAGAATGAACAGAGCACTTAGCACAGTAATTGCTAATATAAATATGTCAATCGAAGCTAAACTGGCAGTGCACAACAAAGTTTTAGTCCCAACACTTATGTATGGAAGTGAAACATAGAACTGGCAGAGGAGAGATGAAAGCCGAGTGAGCGTGGTTGAAATGCAATATCTTAGACGAATGTGTGGGAAACCAATGTACGACAGGGTTACGAATGATGAAATCAGGCGAGAGTGTAAATCTGAGTCAAGTAAATTGACAAGATTTAGAAAAGGATCTCTGAGATGGTTTGGTCACGTAGAACGAATGGACGACGAAAGAATGGTAAAACAAGTATATATGGTGAAAATAAACGGTAACGTGAGACGAGGACGACCGAGGAAGACGTGGCATGATCAGACAAACCAAAATCTAAAGTCTGGTCATGTCAAAAGCGGACAGAACCGAAGGGCATGTATGACAAGATGTTTGAATGTATGCCGGGATAGACGTGTGTGGCGGTCCATTCTCTCTGCCTACGCCTACGGAGAAATGGCGTGATGGTAGTAGTAGTTTACGAAAGAAAATGTTTATACAATAGATACATTCAATATAATTTCCTTTTTATTTATGGATGTAGCCACTCCACTGGCCAGCAGAATCGTTCCGGAGTGTCAGTGTATTATTTATTTTATATATATTATTGATGTTTTTGTTATTATTTTTTGATAAAACTCCATAGTTAATGATTTTGATAAAATTATTTATAAAATAATCAATGAAACTTTTTGGTTTAGTTTTGATTTTTCGTTATTTTTACCAACGAGCGCTTTCGCCTAAGAGGGCATCTTCAAGACTGGTGAATTGTTCACAACGTTTACAGCTTTTATATTATTCTTAACATATGTTGGAGATAAGAAGATCAAATAAGTATTTTAACAGGGGACAGAAAACATAAATATTTACCAACAATATTTTGAGTTTGTCCAAATTTTTGTAGACAAGGACTGGATTCAACTCCCTGGGAGCTGTTTATATTAACATATTACAATAGAGATGAAGAACATTTAAGAGAATGTTCTTAATCTTCTTTCATCAGATGAATCTCTTCACAACAATAAAGGTTTCAGCTCTTTAACTTCACTAAAATCAACAGATGGAAGAATTGAAGAAATATGGATGTTCAAACATAGGCAAAATGGTGTATGTTACACAGTGTGTAAAGTGGCCACTTAAACCAGCCAATGACAGGTCATAAGCTCTGTAAATGCCTAGACTTCCATATTCCCTTCTAAAAAAAATTTCCCTCTCCGTTGAAATAAATTTAAAGAAGAAAATCATCTTTACTTCGTATTTGACGTCCATGATACAGCGGAACTATGGAACAACTGTACGCAAGGAGCGTGGAATAAGTTAAGGGTCACGTATATTCATACAGACAATTATTCAGATTGCCTAGGTACTGCAGTGCCTCTGAAGTGTTTACAGCTGGACGAATAAACACCTTCGCTGCCCTGCTTCGCAAAAGAGCCTGGAGCCTATGGGAACGCCTGAAAAGCTCTAATAACGCGCTTCTCCAAGCCACCGCAGGGAGGATCCATTCGCCGTTGTTCGAGCGATAGCGGGATATGCTAAGACCACCATAAGTGCTGCAAATATAAAATTTTATTTTGTGTTTATATTTATGTTTATTGTTAATATTTGTTCATGTTTATATGGTAGAATTGACTCTGCAATATATAGCCATTTTACTGGAATAAAATGAAATAATAAAAATAATAATACAGGTCAAAGTGGTAGATCAATAAAAACAAGACTCAAATAACATATTGCCTCATATGGATATAAAAAATATTAATTTAACTTTGCAACACACTTAAACTTGCTAAACCACTTTTGACAGCGAAAACAATATTAATTTACTACATTTTAAAAACAAAGGAAAAAATTACTGCGAGAAGTTATTTGTGACTAAGCTTCTGGAGCTTATTTAGTTTCGAGAGCAAAAATAAGTTTTCGTCTCTTCTTCTTCTTCTTTCTGTGCCATATCAGGTCTCCCCGACGTTGGCGATCACTCTAGAGTAGGCATTCCGGTCCTGCGCCAACTGGAACAGCGCCCCAACCCCACGCACTCCCGTCCAGTGGCGGATGTTTCTCAGCCAGGACATCTGTCGCCTTCCAACCCCACGGTTTCCCTCGATCTTTCCCATCACAATACAGATAATACAGTAAATAAATCACTGAAATTACTTGGCTTCATTAACAGAATATCCTCTGATTTTACTAATGTTCGTACAATCAAAACTCTTTATTGCTCGACTGTTCGCCCTCTTCTAGAATATGCCTCCTAGAATAGTGGGCTGGTCTCCATTCTACGTCAATCGCATAAATCGCATTGAATCAGTCCAACATCGCTCGCTTCGAAAAATAGCGTGGATGCTCGGACTAGAGAGAGATAATTATTCTTATGCTGAAATAGAGTCAATGTTAAATATTTCTAGTCTACAAAAACGTAAAACTAATATTGACTCCATATATATGTTCGGCATACTAAATGGTATAATCGATGTTCCATCATTACTGGGACAAGAAAAATTCAATATTCCGACTCGTAGATTGAGAAACAATGAAGTACTGTTCATCGACCAGCATAGAACAAACTGTGGCCTAAATTCTCCAATGTCGTTGTCGTATTGTTAACTCGAGACAAGATCTGGACTTTTTTGGTTTAGGTTTACAGCGGTTTAAACGAGCACTAAATAAATAGTCCAGATCTTGTCTCGATGTCCCTTATGTTTGTCAATGCTTCTTTCTTTTTTCTTTAAATGTTTTAAACTATTCTTTTATTGTAATATTTAAACCTTATAAATTGTAAACATGGACAATGTCCGTTAATAAATAAATAATAAGCTGGAGAAGCGTATATTTGCTTCCGCGCCTGATATGGCCCAGATATGCGAGTTTTCTCTGTTTTATTGAGGACAGTAGTTCTTTTTCGGCACTGGCTCGTCTCAACACCTCCACGTTGGTCACTAAATGTGTCCACGGGATTTTCAGCATTCTCCGGTGAAGCCACATTTCAAAAGCCTCTAATCGGTTCATGGAGTTCACGTTCGTCTCTTCATAAAGCTTTATTTCCTTCATTCCGTCCGGGCGAATAAAACAAATCGTGATGCCGTTTGTTTCTCTACAGTTAAATTATTGATTTTTTTCCCATAATTTCATGTGTTTTGCGTCAATATCTGACAAATCGTTTTTACCCGCACGTACGCCACCTTTATCAAAATATTTACCTGAGCCAATTCACTTTAAAATCAAAACAATCATTTTCAAGCGTTAACTTCATTCAAAAGCCCTTTTCACATTTCCTAACACCGAATTTTAATCACTAAGATACGGCAAAATGATAGAATCACATACATTACAAATATATGGAGACGATAGTATGACGAATTAAGATAATCCATAATTTTATGTGTTTTGCCTCAATATCTGACAAATCGTTTTTACCCGCACGTACGCCACCTTTATCAAAATATTTACCTGAGCCAATTCACTTTAAAATCAAAACAATCATTTTCAAGAGTTAACTTCATTCAAAAGCCCTTTTCACATTTCCTAACACCGAATTTTAATCACTAAGATACGGCAAAATGATAGAATCACATACATTACAAATATATGGAAACGATAGTATGACGAATTAAGATAATCCATAATTTTATGTGTTTTGCGTCAATATCTGACAAATCGTTTCTACCCGCACGTACGCCACCTTTATCAAAATATTTACCTGAGCCAATTCACTTTAAAATCAAAACAATCATTTTCAAGCGTTAACTTCATTCAAAAGCCCTTTTCACATTTCCTAACACCGAATTTCAATCACTGAGATACGGCAAAATGATAGAATCACATACATTACAAATATATGGAGACGATAGTATGACGAATTAAGATAATCCATAATTTTATGTGTTTTGCCTCAATATCTGACAAATCGTTTCTACCCGCACGTACGCCACCTTTATCAAAATATTTACCTGAGCCAATTCACTTTAAAATCAAAACAATCATTTTCAAGCGTTAACTTCATTCAAAAGCCCTTTTTACATTTCCAAATACAGAATTTTTATCACTAAGATACGGCAAAATGATAGAATCACATACATTACAAATATGTGGAGACGATAGTATGACGAATTAAGATAAACACATTATAAAAGAGATTTAGAACATTTTGGAAAAGGCGTAATGGAAGTTTAGACATTTCTTACACAATATTATTTTTGGTATGTGTATATATATTTACATATTTATACACACACAATTCTGGGTTTTATCCCAAGGGGGAGTAGGTATATTATTATTTATATCACTACAGAGATGGGTAGAATTTTTGTTTCAAGATTATGGATATTCGAGCGTTTACAGGGCTTATGACCTGTCATAGGTTGGGTTCAAGTGGCCACTTTTATGTAGATACTACAACATTCCCCTATCCGCTTATTAGCGAATATCCATATCGGTGACATTTTTGGTTTTTGTATATATGTCATGAAACAAGGAAAGCTTTCGCTAGCGCGTTTGGAGCGCCATATCAAATACTTAACCTCAATATCAAATGCATAGATGGCGCTCCAAACGCGCTAGCGAAAGCTTTCCTTGTTTCATGACATATATACAAAAACCAAAAATGTCACCGATATGGATATTCGCTAATAAGCGGAATGGGGAATGTTGTAGTATCTACATAAAAGTGGCCACTTGAACCCAACCTATGACGGGTCATAAGTCCTGTAAACGCTCGAATATCCATAATCTTGAAACACAAATTCTACCCATCTCTGTAGTGATATAAATAAAAATAGACATTTATTCTTCTCTTAGTGCCCTGTCAGGTATCCCCAACATAATAATAATGTTTGGATAATTTATATAGCGCCATTTTTGTAAAAATCACCACTATTTCTGGTATGCAAGCATATTCGACCCTATGCATGACTCCTTACTAAAAAAAAATGAGTAAAAACAATTGTTCCCATATTTATAAAAGATATTATCATTTTAGAGCTGAACTTTCATGCAGATTATTTTGAAGGCGTCTTTTGTTTAACCTCTAGCCGGACCGATGGGGGGATTTAAATCCCCCATAGACCGATTTGGTATTTCAATTACACTTTGTGAACATAAGCATTCGGCAAATTAATAAAAATGAATAAAATACACGAATGAGTAAAATATGTGTACGCGAAAACATGAATAAATTATTGCACGGTCATAAAGAATTTTGTTTGAATTCTTTACAAGTTACTTACAATTTGCTTTTTAATTCAATTACTTTTATTATATCCATATAAAATTATTTTTTCTTTTTACTATGTAAAGTTTCACTTTTTATTTTGCATGGCAGTATGCTTCTTATTGTTTCTAAATGTATTGTTTATCTTTTAAATTTTTACGCACTATGTTTGTACTTAAATGTATATTTTTTGTAAATGCCCCTTGGGCGTATTGTAAAATTAAATAAATAAAATAAAATAAATAAATAAAGACTTCCAGCGTTTTATTCTCCTGACGCCATATACAAGTGGGCGCTGCGGTCGTTTGGTCCCCCCGTCCAGATCATGTGTAATTTTTGGATGTTTAATAATAATGTTTGGATAATTTATATAGCGCCATTTTTGTGAAAATCACCTCAAGGGCGCTGTACAATAAATAAATATCCCAACACGTCTTGCAGCTACGGAGCGCATGGACGATAAGAAATCTAGCCCCTATTTACATTTTAATTTTTATTTGACAATGAAGTTTAGAGTTTAAGTGATATTTTAAAAATGAAATAAAAAGCAAATTTATAAAATTAGAAGTTAGATAACAACAAGTCTCGCAGCTACTGAGCGCATGGACGGTTGAAATTCTAGACCCCATTTACTAAATTTAGATATTTGATAGTTGATAACATTTTCATAATATAATAGGCTAACACCACAAAAGTCTTGCAGCTTCAAAACGCATCGACAAATGGAATTTCAACAATATGAAAATGATTTTAAAAAGTTGATAATAAAAAATAATTTTAAAACACAATAATAATACATCGAGCAAAGAACTAGTAAGTATGGCAATTAAGTGAACATGTAACAGCACAAATAGTAAAATATAAAAAGTAAACAAAGATAGCATTCCTAAACTTATTATTCAGGTTAACAAGACAATAGACGATACTCAAACTCAAACTCGTCCCTGTTTTATTTTGGTGTGCAGTAAACAGGATCTGTTATCTTTTTCCTAGTAAATAATTCACTTATTAATACTTATTATGTATGACTGTATGTTTTCTGAAAGTATTAATAAAATAAAAAAATCCATTCTCAAAAATGTTTGAAATAAATTCCCCTCTCTGTTGAAATAAATTTAAATAATCTTTTATTAATTAAGTTTTTATTGTTTCTTTTTATAAGCTGTCGGTTTTTTAAACACTGTTAGAGCTTTTAATATAAATTGGACAAATTTCCAGATTCGTCGGACATCGGAAGGTGCAATCGTGGGAATTTTCATGGGAAGTGTCACATTTGCTGACTTTCCATACAATTTGACGAATCGAGGAGTTGTCAGTTGTCTCATGAAAACGCCAAATGTTGAGTGTGTGAGTTGTGTTAGTGAGACAAATTTTATTCAACTTTTTTTTATTACGAAAGCTCAGTGACCTTTTACATTTGTAAGTTCGTTAGCTCTTAAAGCTCAAATTTTCAATTCAGATGAAAGAATTGAAGGAACATAAATGTTCGAATATGGGCAGAATAGTGAATGTTACACAGTGTGTAAAGTGGCCACTTAAACCAGCCATTGACAGGTTATAAGCCCTGTAGATGCCTAGACTTCTATATTACCTTCTTTTGAATGTTCTTCATCTATGCTGTAATATGTTGATATAAACAGCTCCCCGGGAAGTTGAATCCAGTCCTTGTCTACAAAAAGTTGGAGAAACTCAAAATACTGTTGATTATGGACGATATATGAAATTGATCACTCACAAAAAAAAAAAAAAAGAGTGCAGAACTTATATACAAAACAATAATTGTCCCTCATTGGGACTATTGCTCTACTATATTATATTTAGCTAACGAGGGAGACATAAACAAGTTTGAAATACTACAAAATAGAGCAATGAGAATTATACTGAAAAAAAGCAAATATAATAGTGTTGAAAAAATGAGAAAACAATTGAACTGGATAGGAATAAAGAAAAGACTATTGTATAATGTATTTGTATTTATATATAAAGTGTTTAATAATCTCATGCCAAAGTATTTTATAAGTGAAATTATATTAAATAGAAATGTACATAAATATAGGACAAGAAATAGAAATAAGATAAGACTACCACTTAAGAAAAAAACAAAATCACAAAATAGCTTAATGTATAAAGGGTTAAAACTGTATGATGAGATGCCTGAAAGTATGAAGAATAAAAGAAAACTTACGGATTTAAAAAAAAAATGTTATGTTTATTGTAATAATGTAGTTATGTAAGAAATATTTAATAAGTATTTGTTATAATTGTAAATATATTAGTTAATATACAATGTAATATTAACTAACTTAAGTAAATAAATAAAAATAAAATAAAAAAAACGGCGCTTTAAAAATTGACGAAATTTATTATAATTTTAACACTACGAGGTCAACTTTAAGAATCTTTAGGCGCAGATATTGAAAGTAATAATTTTGTCATACAGTTTGCTCGCCCGATACATTAAATCTTCCATATATTACAATACAGTTTGATATTCATGTATTCTGTAGGAACATAAGGAAACAGTCCAGCCTGAATAATAATAAATTGGTTCTATCGTTGTATTTTTGGCAGGCAATCTCATACAAAAATCTTCGCAGTAAGGGATCATTTTTTACACAAAATTTTTGAGCGCCTCCTGGGTTTTTTAAGGTCTAAATGCGGTCTCTTAGATTAATGGGTCGGAAGCCAATGTACGACGATGATGAAATCTGGCGACAGCGCAAATCTGACAGACATATTAACAATGTTTTAAATATGTCTAAATGTTCGTCGAAAGGCTGGATTTTTTTATATTGGGTAAACAAACAGTACACACAAAATGTATTCATTTCAAAATGAACAAAAACAACCGCTATCTAACATGTTTAGGACTTGAAACAAAAGATACAATTAAATATATTTGTGTACAAATAGAGCAAAACTTAAAAAAGAAATACCATATTAGTGAACTAGTTAAACGTATCAAAAAATGAATGTACAAATTTATTAGACTAAGGAATATTTAAAAAATCAATAATTATAAAATATTAAAATTTATTGCAGCAGAGAGGGAAAACATTGTTGAGAAGGGAATATGGAAGTCTAGACATTTTCAGGGCTTATGACCTGTCATTGGCTGTTTTTTTTTTTTTTTTGTTGGCTATTGTTATTTATTTATTTATTCATATTTTTTGCTTACAAACTATAATTAATAATAAAAATAATGTGACCTCACTGGGGTTTCCCGTGCCGAGGACACTTAACAATAAACTTTTTTAAAATTACATTTGAGAATAAACAAAGAAGACTAACTTAAAAAAACGAAGATAATTAACAAATATTTAGACAGTTTTAAAAACAAGGTATTTATGTACATCTATATTATTTATATTACAAAACACAATGAAAATAACAAAAATCTAACATAAGCTATACACTTGTGGAGCTGTTGATTCAATATTGGTATGGGCGAATGAGACAATCCATTTTACTTCTACCTAGCTCCACTATCCATTTATTTAAGTGGCCACTTTACTCACTGTGTAACATTCACCATTCTGCCCATGTTTAAACATCCACATTTCCTCAACTCTTCCATCTGTTGACTTTAAACACTTTTTAAAATATAAATAAATGTATGTCTATTAAATTCACAAGAAAAGTAATAAAATCGTTTTCAATTATGCAATCGACAACACAATTTTAATGAACGTCCAGACAATTCGAGATCTTGGGATACTTTTTGATAAAAAACTTAAATTCATCACATTGACCACATTTCAAAGACAGTGTCCAAAAACTGTGGATTTTTTTTTTGCGAATATCTAAGCCATTCTCACATTTCCTCAACTCTTCCATCTGTTGACTTTCGTAGCCAGTCTGCAAGCATTTGGACAAACTCAAACATTGTTAAATTAACTACCTGCTAAAAGAAAAAGTATAAAAATTGAAAAATTGTTTTCAGGCGTTGCCTAGTAGGTGATTTGGCTCAGCCGGATGAATCTCACCCACATAATAAAGGTTTCAGCTCCTTTACTTCACAAAGGTCAACAGATGGAAGAGTTGAGGTAACGTGGATGTTTAAACATGGGCAGAATGGTGAATGTTACAGGGTGTGTAAAGTGGCCACTTAAACCAGCTTATGACAGGTCATAAGCCCTGTAAATGCCTAGACTTCTATATTCCATTCTCAATAATATTTTCTTTTTCTGTTGCAATAAACTTAAATATGAATAACTCCCTAGGGAGGAAACCCAGCCACTCTGAAATTTGGACATATTCAAACACTGTTGAATTTAAAAATAGCTTATTACTCAGTTGTAACATATTTGTTACAATATGGTATTGTTGGAATGGAGTGGTGCATATGCTAATATATTAAACCCTTTAAAATAGTACAAAGATTAATTAAAACATTTAAGTTTGTAAGTGAAAATTCTTGATGGAAGTTCATTGTAATTTATTATATAAATAAAACACGAGTGATACTTTAATAACTTTGAATTATCTATCCTTACCTCTGTTCTGTATAAATACATTTAACTCTTTAATAAAGATACCAGTCTCGAAGATGTTGCGAAAGCGATGAAACTGGTCACTGGATATTCCAAATTTGTGGATTAAAGTATCACTCGTGTTTTATTTATATAACAAAGATTAATCTCAACATTCAATACGGAAATTCTGCATAAAATATTTGAGGTTCATACAGTAGACACAATGTATTAAGTAAATTCCATGATTCAAATTTATAAAGAAGAAAAAATAAAAGTATTTGAGTTGAATAAGTCACTCAGATACCAACATAATATTAAAATCCCTAAATTCCACACGAGTCATGGTCAAAATAGCTTTGTCTTCAAAGGTGTCAAAAATTACAATAATCTCCCCAACGAACTAAAAACTATTAAAACCAACAGATCAATAAATAAATTCAAAGTAAATTTAAAGAAATTTTTTAAACAAGTGTATAAACTGCTTTTAATTTTAATTAGGATGAATGTATTATTATTTTCTGTTTTTCCTTTGGTAAACAATAAGTTTTTTTTTCTCATTTACTTGTATATCCAAAATGATATAAATTTTAATAAATAAATAACTATAACAGTGTAAGTCACTCTCCAAGCACAAGAGTTAGTCTCTTTTTTTGGAGAGTTACAGTCATAATATTTACTAGACGTATAAAAGTAGATTTGTATTGATTTAAAAAAACTCGTACCATTTATGAAATATATCAATTGATAAAAAAAATAAAATGTATGTAAGTGTAGGACACCCATGCACACATCAGAAAAAAAACGATAAATTTAACAAACGAGCTGAACCCGGCAATGCTTTGCTATTGCTGGATTTGAGGACATACTAGTATATATATTTATATCTTATGATTATAATTGTAAGTTTGATATCAATTATTCTATTTAGGTAAAATTAGATATGTACATCAGGGCGGGCCGATATTTTTTTCCGAATTTCGAAATGAAAGGGGTCTAAAAAGCTGCATTATGGATTACTTGTAATGCAAAAAATATTTTATACTACTTTTGGCACTCAACCAGAGTTTGAAGTTTTCAAACCGGCTGTCGTTTCGTATTTAAGTAAGAAAATCAGACAAAATAAAATTTTATAATGTGCATTAAACCTTATTGAATAAGCATCTTCGGGCGTGAGTTGCACTTTGTTTTGTAATTAGTGGGAAGCATTGTTTTAATTAGCCATTGTTTTCGTCAATATTAGCCAGGCGCTCAACGGAATCAGTTCCGCGGAGTGTAAACTTGGTGCATTTCGGTAGTTCGTGTTCGAATTTTTAATGTGATTAAATTATATCTTCAAGAACCAAAAACTAATTTTATGAATTTATGTAGATAATAAACAAAATGTTCAGAAAATTATAAACTTCAAACTTACCGAAGTTACCTTAACCGTAAGGGCCAAAAGTAGTATGGAATATTTTAAAAATTATTTTTACGTTCAATGTGATCCAAAATGCAACTTTTTAGACCCCTTCAACTTTGATGTCTTCATACATCATTGGCCCACTCTAATGATTTTATTTTTCATTTCTATATTTTTTTTGTTTTTTACAATATACATAATAGGTTAAACAGAGTATAAAAAAATTAAGGATAATTGCATAGCAATAAAATACATATTAACAGCAAAAATTGTAAACAAAAAAATCCCTCAAAGGCATGGCCTGTTCGTGGGTATACAAGAAATGTTAAAAAATTGTGCTCTATAATAGACAGGTTTAATATTTTTATTATTAAGAAAGAGAATAGAAAATATTCTGTAAAAGATTATAAGGTACTTTTTTATTTTGTAGTAATTAAAAAATTATGCGTGCTTTTTAAAAGAAGGAAAATTAAAATGTAATAATTTAATTAATTGATTTTTTTTCTTTAAATATAAGTAAATCCTTTGACAGACATGTCTCATGGGCCCGGCGGTAATTAAGTAATTCTCGGAAAACAAACATTCCCGGCAGTTAATTTTTATCGAGGAGTTGATTATCGAGTTGCTTATTGAGTAGTCGAGTACGAAGAGGTGATAAAATGTGAATGTTTCTTCTATGCCTGATACTGGAGCCAGTGTAGTTGCGTGCGGTATTCGGTTATGTGGTCAATGTTGCGAAGATCAAAGATTTAACGTATATAAACATTCTGCAATCATTCCAATTTGTCAAGTAATTAGCTCAAAAAATGGACTACCTCAGGGAAGTGTTCTTGCACCTATTCTCTACAATATTTATACAAATGACCAACCCACCACTGGCTTAAAAACCAAACAGTATATTTATGCTGATTACTCAGCCGTGGCTGCCCAGGAGGGCACATTCTAGATGGTTGAGAAAAATCTGTCTTAATCCCCGCAGATACTTGGAGACTGGCAAATAACCTGAAAGCAGATCCGAGAAAAACACAACTTTTTGCATTTCACCTGAGGAATAGGGAGGCTGCCAGAGACCTGAACTTAGGATAGATGGGAGAGGAGATAGAGCATTGCAAAACACCGAAATACCTTGGAGTCACCCCTGATAGAACGCTATGTATAAGAGGCACTGTTTGCAAGCTGAGCAAAAGGTATGTGCAAGAAACAAAATAATACGTAAACTCACGGGGACCACATGGGGTGCAACGCCATCAGTACTTAGAACTTCGGTGCAAGGCTTATGCATATCAGCTGCGGAGTATGCGTGCCCGGTATGGCGAAAATCTGCCCACTCCAAACAGGTGGACATAGCAGTCAATGAAATAGCACGAATAGTAGCAGGATGCCTCTAGCCATCACCGACTGATAAAATATACCGAATCATTGGAATCGCTCCGCCACACATTCGAAGAAAGACAGCCGCAGAAGCAGAGAGGTACAAACAAATCTACGGTCCTAGACATCCCCTACACCACCATCGACCGACGGCCTCGCGTCTGAGATCTAGAAAGCCACTTTCCCTGTTGAATCCTCACAACAGCGGAGAGAAGAACTATGGCAACAGGATCTTGGAGCAAGACCGTGGATGGATACAAATGAGGGTATCCAAGGAGGTGAACACCTACCATACTCTCTATGGATCACCCTCAACAGACTACGGGTGGGTGTTACACGACGTAAAAAAATCTCCAAAGGTGGGGGTACCTCTCTGGTGATGACATATTGTTTGACCCAGGACGACAGCCACCTATCGACATGCCCGCTCATGGAGGAAAGCTGCACACCAGGGGACCTAATTGTGGCAAACTACAAGGCGATATGATAAATGTTTAAAAAGGCTATAAAAAATGGATAGTGGAGCTAAGTAGAAGTAAAATGGATTGTCTCATTCGCCCAAACCAATATTGAATCAACCGCTCCACAAGTGTAAAGCTTATGTTAGATTGTTGTTATTTTCATTGTGCGTTTTGTAATATTAGTAATATAAATGTACATATGTACCTAGTTTTAAAACTGTGAATATTTTGTTAATTATCTCTGTTTATTATAGTCTTTAAAATATAGCTCGATTAGAATGACAGCTGTCAAACTAATTTCATTAGTGATGGGAAATTACTGATCACTGATCATCGATTTTATCAGTTATTTCATGCAATCATGAAACTCTGTTTCAGAAAATTGATATAAAAACGAAAAAACAAGTCTATTATAGTGTGTTTAAAACAATTATTCACCAAAAAATAAGACATTTATATAAAAAAAATTAATGAACAACATCAAATGAATTATTTTTTTATGCGATCAATTTACATTGATCAATTTGTACCACCTCTAAAGTTTTTTCCAAAATGATGTATCTTGTAAGAACGTCGTTAATAATTAGGTTAATATTAGTTTTTTCTTGGTTTTGAAGCTGATTTTATATATTAATGTTGATTTGTGTCAAGCATTGTATTTAAAAAATAAATTAATACGCCAGACACGAATGATTTTTCGTGTGTCAATATAAATAACTCCTTTGACGTTACTACAAAGTTATGACGTCACTTTTTCTGACTAATATCATTCTAATAAATCTTTATTTAAGGACTATAAGTAAGTCTTCTTTGTTTATTCTCAAATTTAAAAAACATTTCAAAAAAGTATATTGTTAAGTGTCCTCGGCACGGGTAACTCCAGTGAGGTCACGTTATTTTTATTATTAATTATAGCTGGAAAGAGAAAAATATGAAAAAAAGCATATTAGAGTGGCAGGATATAATCCAACCGGACACGCTAAGTAAGTAATTATCAAGTAATTCAAAGACATTATACGTAGGAGGGGTCAATTTGTAGCAAAAGTGAGAAAAAAATCATTTTTCATTTTAGTTTTTCAAACACTAACCTTCCTTATTGAAACAGTTTTGTAAAAATGGTTGGAAATCCGAGTGTATCCACAAATCCCATACGAATTCGTATATTGTATGGAAATATATCGAAGTATATGTATTTAAACACATACGTTAAAGTACCACTATTGAAGACATTTATGCTTTGAGTTCTAAAGGTCAATACAGACAAACCCTCAAATGGATGTGGATCAACTTTGTCAATATTAATGGTGCGTAGGACACTGATAATTTTATTTTTCGACAAAACCTTTATTTAACATCAAAACATATATAAAGGAAAACGGAAACGGCCGGGATTTTGTGGGCAATGGTGTATGGGATTTCGGAGCTGTCCATTAATGTAATTATTGACGTAATCTCTCCATAATCTATTTACCATGCACTGGGTATCGCAATTCCGTCTAACTTCTTGACTCTAGATTCAGCCTCTTTTGGGTTTCCCTGCGATTGCCTTAAGTACTTTTATCTCTGACGTTCTGAGCAATTATTTGATTTTTCTATTTAGTTTTTCTATTTAGTTCTTCTACTTGATTTTTTGTATTTTTTATTCTCTCTATCTATCCTCGCATCTGTTGTACACACCATGATCGGTCTGACACACGTTTTGCGTATCTGCATTATTTAATAGCATAATTATACATTTTTACAATTTAAAAAAATTTCACTTGTTATATTTTTACTAAAACTAAAATCCCACCAAGCCACTTTTTGTAGCTTGTTGGTGAATATTATATTTATACTGACTTAATATTATTATTTACATTTATAAAAACAACGAATAACAGATAAAAATTAACAGCCGGAAAGATCAGAATAAACATGTTTATACAAATAATAAGATATAAATTTATTTTGTAAATACAAGAAAATATATGAAAAATTAAAATATTTACACCTAAGCTACTATTCATATATAAACTCTTGATCGAGTAGCCACTCTCTTATTTTGCTCTTGTTACAATGTGAGTTAAATTTAAGTTCTTTTGGCAATAAATTAAAAATTCTAGGTACCAAATATTTGAGAGTTCTATTTCCATATTTATTACATACTTTTGGTACTACCAAGCCATCATTAGACGTGAAGCGTGTATTATGGTTATGTTTGAGAGGAAACTCGAATGTATTACTATGAAATTGTTCCAAAATGATGCAAAGCCACAGTAGTCCTCGAACAGGCAGAGTTTTGATTGTTTTGTACAGGAGATCATTATTACTTCTTTGTTCGTAAATCTCTGCAGGTACAATTCGCTTAACTATACAATACTGTAGACCCTGGATCATTTTAATATTAGTTTTAGTCGAATGTCCCCACGACTTTATACCATATCTTATTATTGATTCTGCTAAAGAAAAATAAATAATTTTAAGAGTGATTTTAGGCAAAATAAAAGATAACTTATAAAAAGTACTCGCAAGAGTCCGCAATCGATCACAAAGTTTAAATATATGACGATCCCATTTAAAATTATGATCAATAAAAATACCCAAATACTTATACTCCTCCACAAATTCTATGAGTTCACAATTACATGTGTTAGAAATACCATCATGCAAGCAATCTGTGCAATGAGCAATAATATTAGGCAAAACATATTTTTTGGCATGAGGAGATTTTATGTATAAGCATTTAGTCTTTTTTGCATTTATAATGAGACCATTATGTTTCCAATAATCATGTATTCATTGTACTATACGACATTTCTTAGCCATCCAGATGTTTACTGACTGAGATGGATATGTTCTCATCATCACTATGGCAGCATCATCTGCATGGCATGTGATGTTAATGACCTTATCTCCCTTAGTAGATTCACTACTTTTTTATTCTTAAAAGCGCTTTTTTATATATTTATCCTGCTTGTGTAAGAAAAGCTTTTTGGCGTAAATATTGTTGTGCTATATTTAGTTATACAGGTGCTAAACTTGCTTTGTTTCTTTGTTGTTATCAATATGTGTTATTTTTTAAAATGTTAATGTTATTTATGTCCCGAATTGAGTTGTTGTAACTCTTGGGAATGTAGTTCAACGTATTATACTTGTAAAATACTTTGTGTTATATGATTTGTAAATAAAAAATAATAATAATTAAAAAAATGAAAAAATCAGTTTTATTTTTTTATTTGTTAACAAACTTTTAAACTAAGCCAAAAAAAAATATATTCAATTTTTATATATCGTGTTATCAGCGCAACGATTTTTTACAGTTTTGTATTTCTGAAATAACTCCGCGTGTGACGCCAGAGGTTCTCTTCCGCTTATTTTCTGTCAGTTCTGCCGATTGGTCCGTTTACCTTATGATATCTTTCACAGCTCTTTTATCATCGGTTGATTTCTACGAACCAGTAACGTCGTTCAAAGTAGTTCGTATTTAACAATTTACAACAGGGATGGAGAACACCTTAAATAAGGGAATATGAAAGTTTTGCATTTACAGGGCTTATGACCTGTCATTGGCTGGTTTACGTAGCCTTACGTGGCCGTAACATTCACTATTCTGCCTATATTTGAACATCTATATTCCTTCAATTCTTTCATCTGTTGATGTTTGTGAAGTTAAAGAGCTAAAACCTTTATTTATGCAGGTGAGATTCATTTAATTGAATTATTTCACCTACATACTAGGCAACGCCTGAAAATGTTATTTTTTCAATTTCTATACTTCTTCATGGACCAGGTAATTTATCAACAATATTTTGAGTTTGTCCAAATTTTTGTAGACAAGGACTGGATTCAACTCCCTGAGGAGCTGTTTATATGAACATATTACAACAGAGATGAAGAACATTTAAGAGACGGTAATATAGAAGTCTAGGCATTTACAGGGCTTATGACCTGTCAAACTTAAAGAAGCCAATGACAGGTCATAAGCCCTGTAGATGCCTAGACTTCTATATTACCTTCTCTTAAATGTTCTTCATCTCTGTTGTAATATGTTCATATAAACTATGTTACATTAAATGGAATGCGGAATGTTTTTGGGAAGTAATAATAATAATATTTGGCTGATTTATATAGCGCCATTTTTGTGAAAAAATCACCTCAAGGGCGCTTTACAATTGTATATCTAAACTGACATTCTAACTAAACTTAAGTGATACATTATATTTCCAGATTTAAAATTGAGGGTATGATAGTCTAAAGAATATAAACAGCTCCCCAGGGAGTTGAATCCAGTTCTTGTCTACAAAAATTTGGACAAACTCAAAATATTGTTGTTAAATGAAAGTATGACTAAATGTGAAATCCCTGTATGGTAAAACAAGTAGAGGAATTTGTGTACCTGGGAAGTATGTTTACTAGGGATGGAATTACTGAGAAAGATATTGAAAGGAGGGTGAATGCCGGGAACAGAGTGAACGGCGCACTTTAATCGACCTTGGGAAATAAATGTTTGTCACGACAGGCAAAATCGGCAATTCACAACGGAGTCCTAGTCCCGACCCTGATGTATGGGAGTGAAATATGGACTTGGAAAAACAGGGATGAAAATAGGCTGAATGCTGTCGAAATGCGATCTCTCAGGCGAATGTGTGGTAAAACTACGTACGATAGATGCACAAATTTTGAGATCCGTACATTATGTGGGGCTGAGACGAGCATTATCGACAAAATCAAGAAAGGAGCTCTGCGCTGGTTTGGTCATGTAGAGCGAACGGACAGCGAAAGGACGGCTAAGAATACATACAATGCGAATGTTGACGGATGCAGAAATAGAGGAAGACCGAGAAAGACATGGCATGACCGAATCCAACAAATACTCGAAGATGGACGTGTCAAAAGTCGGAATAATCGGCGCGCGTGCATGAGAAGATGTATGAATGTAGAGGAAGCGAGATTTGTATGCAAAGATAGTGTTGTGGCGTTCTATCATCTCTGCCTACCCTTACGGGGAAACGGCGTGGTGGTTTGTTGTTGTTGTTATTTTATCTTGGGCACTAAAGTTATGGGTTTAAAGTGTTGCAAGCCTTTTGTATTTTGTATTTTGTTTTTACATTTTTTTTTGTACTATGAGAGGCATAAGCCGTTGAATGAGGAACTTCAGCCCTACGGGAAATTGGATACAATTTTTTTTCTTACGTGGGGTAAAAATTGGAGCATTAAATTGTACGTCAAAGTTTCTTGAAAATGTACAGAAAAAATAATAAAAAATATTTTGATAAAAACGCACTACTTTAAATGACTTCACTGGTTCATGTGAATCGACCTATGATCTAGCTGTGGAAGATTTCCGGTCTGCTTGTCGCTTCTTGACCAATGGGAAGAACTGAATGAGAATAAGCGGAAATGAACCTCTGACGTTACACGCGGAGTTATTTTAGAAATACAAAACTTTGAAAAATCGTAGCGCCGATAATACGATATATAAAAATTAAAACATTTTTTTTTTACTTAGTTTAACAGTCTATTAACAAATAAAAAAAATTCCTCAATGAGGAAGTTCAGTGGTTTTTAAATAAATAAATAAATTTAACTCTAAAAAAACTTTTAAATTAGATAAGTATGCGATTTTTAAAATGGTGCATTTATGTATAATGAGGCTAAATAAATTCTGTCTCTCTTTTTTGCCAAGATTTCTAAGTTAGGTAAAAAGGTTTTCTTTCTCTTAGCGATCCGACCAGATTTAATCTCTGAATATCATTATCATCAACCCTCATTCGCATCAGATGATGCGTGGGGCAACGCATTGTTAAGTCAAATGCAGCCCATCCCGATCATCTATTACGTGAAGGTAAGGTGATCAGTCTTCCGTTTCAGCTGTCAGTCCAGGGATAGTGAAATATTGCCCTTCAAAAAACCATTGAATTCAATATTTCACATCCGCGCTGCCAGAAATCAAACCCAGGACCTCAATAATTGACCAACACGTCAACCACAATATAACGAGGCAATTTTTTTACAAGTCCATGGTTTTGGCTCCGTTTCACGCAAAGAACTGTATTTAAACTCCACTCGGACACAGAATTTTTAAAAAAGACTAACTTAAACAAGAACAAAAAATAAGAATCTTTGGTGTGCAGTGTGTGGTTTGATTTGCTTGGGAGTGCAGCTAGGAATAGCAGGCGCCACATTTAACAGTATTTTTGTGGTCTAGGGATTATGTATTTACTGAGTGAAAACCAAATGCCACCTATATAACGCCTGCCTAACACCAATTCTCCTCTACGCGATGCGAATCGTGGCGCCTTACTAGGGCCTGAAACAGCAAAATACTGAGTTTTGAGAATAGGTGTCTCAGAAGAATCTTGGGTGTCGGGCGGTTTGATTTTGTGCGGAATGAAATAATAAGAAAACGGACGCAGCAAACTCCGGTGACAACTGTCGTCGAGCGGAGGCGATACGGTTGGATTGACCATGTGCTGCGGATGCCTCACATTTAATCTTTTTAATTTATGAAAACTTAATTGGTCTTTTTATGTTAAAAAATTGTTGTTTTTAGTACTTATTTTGTATGACTGTATGTTTTCTAAATAAAATAAATAAATAAAAAAAATTAAAAAAATAATAAATATTAATACCCGTATGCAGAGAAAAACCTTAAAGTGAGGAAAGTACATTCTATTGCCTTCACCTTCGGGTTATTCTCTGAATTTGAAATTAGAATGTTCTTTCCTCACCTTAAGTTTTGTCTCTGCATACGGGTATTATTCTCTAAAATGTTCACTGTCTCTGTTTTTATATGCTAAGAAAGCGCTTTTTTTTTACGGTTTTTTTTCCATTTCCTTTTTTGATTCGTTTTAGACGTTTTTGGCAACCCTGTTTTGGTTGTACGTCCCCATAATGCCTGATTATTATGTGAAGTGATTCCATAAAACTTGTTATATATGATCATTGCTCATTCATATAGAACTTGTAACGAAATTGGTTTCATTCCATTTCGATTCAAGATGACCGCGTTCGGAAGTTTCCTACTAACGTAACCCATTAGTGCTGGGCGATGGAACGCTTTTGAATTCTGATCGAAACCCCGTGCATTTTGATAAAAAATAATTATTTATATCTTTGCAGTCTCAATCCTGGGGATTGGTTTGCAGCAAAGTCCTGCATCTCGTCCTCCATTGGTCTCTATTTTCAGCTGCCCTCTTCAGCTCGACATGAGGCGCAGTTAAAATCTTCGCACACTTGCTCCAAATATTCCCGTCGGGGGCGCCCTCTATAATTTGTCCCCTCAGCCATTCCCTCCATGATGTCATGCAGGAGACCCTTATGGCGCATAATGTGGCTGATCCATCGGGCTCGCCTCTCTGAGATGGTTTTGATTAGGTGCCTACCTTTTTCGATTCTGCTGAGAACCTCGTCATTAGTGATGTGGTCTCTCCAGCAAATTCCTAATATTTTTCTCTAGCACCACATCTCAAAGGCCTCTAGTCTTTTTTTATCTCTTTCAGTAAGGCACCATGTCTCACAACCGTACATCAATATGCTCCATACATATGTCTTGGCAAGTTGCTTGCGGAGTTTTAGTTTGATATTATTTGACTCAAAAATCTTTGATTTTTTGTTAAACGCAAACCTCGCTTGGTGTATGCGGCAGTCGACTACTCTTTTTGTCCTCCCATCCCAGGTGATCCTGTTTCCAAGGCACACAAACTCTTTTGCGTTTTTCAGAGTTGCTCCTGACATTACTATATTCATTCGTTGCTCATTACGGGCCACAGCCATTACTTTGGTTTTGCTCCGGTTTATTTTCACAAGGATTATTAAAGACATATTTACACATAGAAAATTATTAAAAAGGAAAGTAGAAAGACACAATGGTATATAGTAAACTCGGTGGGAGTGGAAGCGAAAGAGCGGTGTTTTTAATTTAATTTGATTCGATGATCGTTTGAAATAAGACAAGTTGTTATTAAAGAACCCTTCTCTACAATAACCGAATGGAGCTTCTCGCTATTATCCGTGGCCTTGTTATAGGTCCTGTCGGATATACAGATCTGGTGGCTTCCAAAAAGAATTTCAAGGCTTTTAAAAAGTTTTATAATCATTTCGGCGAATTGATCATGTCCAATTAATTTAATCCCACTCAGTGAAGAATTCACTTTCCTCTTTTCTCAATCCAATGAAGTACATATTATGCACTTCTGGATTACTCTCTTTCAGCACAAAGATGCTAAGGCTACCAGATTTCAGAGAGCTCCTTCGGGCAGCTTTTATCGTTTGACAACAAGCAAATTATCCGTGTGTGTGGGCACCGCCACGGAGACTTATGTCCTCAGATGCGGTGTACGGTATGTGGTGGGCAAGCTGTTATCAAAGTAATGAAGACTGGTATGTTTGTTGGCAGACCTGGGGATTCTGGGCACAGGGGAATGAAAACCATAGTAAGTTCTATGGTTATCGGTATGAAAGAGTAAGTTTTGTCTGAGGTTTCTAGTTGGGATATTCTACCTATAAGAGTTTTTATCAGGTCATGGTAAATTTAATCAAAAATTATTTGTTTTTAATATTGTTGACTCCCCTTCGTGCTGCTGCGGATATCCTAACCAATCTTCTGAATACCTCTTGTGGTCTTGTCACTTTCTCCCTCTCTATGATTACTGAATGGAGCTTCTCACTACTATCCGTGGCCCTGTTATAGGTCCTGTCGGATGTACAGATCTGGTGGCTCCCAAAAATAATTTCGAGGCTTTCAAAAAGTTTTGTAATCATTTCGACGAATTGATCATGTCCTATCAATTTAATCCCAGTCAGTGAAAAATTCACTTCCCTCTTTTCTCAATCCAATGAAGTACATATTATGTACTTCTGGATTACTTTCTTTCAGCAAAAAGATGCTAAGGCTACCAGATTACCGAGAGCTACTTCGGGCAGCTTTTCTCGTTTGACAACGAGCAAATTTTCCGTGTATGTGGGCACCGCCAAGGAGACTTATGTCCTCAAATGCGGTGTGCGGTATGTGGTGGACAAGCTGTTGATATATAAAATAAAATATTTTTTTCAATACGAAACATCCCAACAACGACACATTAAAAAAAAAAATTAAATCATATTTAATGTCGATTTTCGAAAAATCGACGAATCTGATTTTCGACAAATAGCCGCCTTCCCATCCTTATTAAAAATATTCTAGAAGTATTAGGAACTAAACTCATGAATTTTGTAAATTCAAATTGCGTAATCGAACGCGGCAGATTCCGAATTCTAAATTCGAAATTTGAATCAGTAGACGTTCGACATATTCTCGGAAAACAGAAGCTTCGTTACAGGAACCCTTAGATTATTTTTATTTATTTATTTCATTTTTAAAAATCAATTAGTAGTTAGGTCTCAATTTGTTGCAACAGAGAGGGAAAACATTTTGAAAAGGGAAATATGAAAGTTTAAGCATTTGCAGGGTTTATTACCTGTCATTGGCTGGTTTAAGTGGCCACTTTACACACTGTATCATCCAACATTCGGCCATTTTTTTCTGTTGCAATAAATTTAAATGTTTATGAAGAAGTTAAATAAAATACATAGAATAATATATTCATCTATTCTTCTTTCTGCACCAGTCGTGTAAAAGGCACTACATTGGTAAAAAAAAATCCTGCGATTTTTTCATTTTATTTTTTTATACATTTTTTTTTGTTTATTTAGATTGTTTTTTTTTTGTTTTAAACTATTTTATTATTTTGTTCGGGAGGTCTAATTACAGCGGTCAATTACATAACAAAACACCCAGGGTTGAGATAATTCAAATTAAATTTTGTGTTCTCACCGGGAATCGAAGCCGGAACCTTCCGTATGTGAGTCAAGCGTCTTGTCCACTAGACTACGGAGGCCAGAATTTCGATCACTAAGGTACAGGAATCGCTTTAATTTTTTAGCCTCTACATTCACAGTCCACTCACTGATGTCAGAGACGTCTTCTTTATTTACATTCAAATCACGTATGAAATGTCACTTCCTGAATATTTCAGTTATTCCTTTTTCCTCTCTCTTTCTTCTCTCTTTACCCCTTCCTCTCTTCATAGTATTGTGTAAAAATTTAATCAATTTTTTCTTCATAAAAAAAATTTGTATATTTTGTTCTATAATGAAATTATTGATAAACCAAGAATATGTTTATATACCACTGATTTTCTCAATGAGGAAGTTCAGTGGTTTTTTATTATTTTTTTATTTGTTAATAGACTGTTAAACTAAGTAATTTTTTTATTTTTTTATTATTTATATATCGTATTATCGGCGCTACGATTTTTCAAAGTTTTGTATTTCTGAAATAACTCCGCGTGTTACGTCAGAGGTTCATTTCCGCTTATTCTCACTCAGTTCTTCCCATTGGTCCAGAAGCGACAAGCAGACCGGAAATCTTCCATAGCTCTCAGATCATAGGTCGATTCACATGAACCAGTGACGTCATTTAAAGTAGTGCGTTTTTATCAAAATATTTTTTATTATTTTTTCTGTACATTTTTAAGAAACTTTGCAGTGCAATTTAATGCTCTAATTTTTACCCCGCGTAAGAAAAAAAAAATTGTATCCATTTTCCCGTAGGGCTGAAGTTCCTCATTGGACGGTTTGGGTAGGATGTAAGAAATTACTTTATGGCAATATGCCTGCCCTTATGCATATATATGTGAACAGTAAATGTATAAAAAGTAGGAGTTTTATTCCCAACACTTATGTATGGAAGTGAAACGTGGAACTGGCAGAGGAAGGAATGGTGAATGTTACACAGTGTGTAAAGTGGCCACTTAAACCAGCCATTGACAGGTCATAAGCCCTGTAGATGCCCTGACTTCTATATTACCTTCTCTTAAATGCTCTTCATCTTTGTTGTAATATGTTCATATTTAAGCTAGTTTCTAACTCATTATACGTTTATTGGTTTCGGGATAAGCCCAACCTCCAGCCTATCTTTCTTAAAAATCGATGTTGAACTGATTCAATGTTCTTGATGTGAACATTATAATATGGAGACCAGATAACAGAGGAGTACTCTAGTTGCGGGCGAACTAGGGAACAGAAGAGAGCTTTAAGGGTATTGATATTTTTTAAGTCAGCTGTGCTTCTGTTGATAAATCCAAGAAGTTTTAAGGATTTATTGATAACATGTTCAATATGAATTGTAAAAGAAAGTTTAGTGTCAAGTATAATACCCAAATCTCGTATATTAGACACGGATGATAATATTACATCGTTCAGTGATTAGTCTTTATGATTGGATTTTCCAGACGAAAAAATCTCATAGCATTGCACTTACTTAAGTTTAGAAGCAGATAATTTATGCCACTGTTTAAGTTTAATTTGCTTTTCCGTTGTGAAAACATCTTCAGTTTTTGATTTTATTTGTATAACGACTAACGACTTCGTGCTGTTTAAAAATTCGAATTTTAAGATACAGAATAAGGATTCACAAGGTTATGGGACTGTGCGGATGTGGGGTGGAGTGCAGACGGGCCGGGAAGATTTCATGCGTATATGTATATATATATATAGTTGGATAATTTCTAAAGCGCCATTTTTGTGAAAATCACCTCAAGGGCGCTGTACAATTAATAAATATCCCAGTACGTCTTGCAGATACAGAGCGCAT